>NC_081350.1:39979045-39995406 GCF_029784015.1 Lycium ferocissimum | reverse complement strand
TAAAACGAAAAAGAACCCTTCTGTGATCGGAGACTCCCCGGGCCGGTGCAAAAACCACCGGGCGGGTATCCCATCCACAGTCGGCCCGGACTACGTCGAGCCTTTCCTCGGTAATCGATGAAGGGTATCGCCTCACATCGTATCCCCTGTCCGAGACCGAGGACGGCTTGTCGACCTCGAGGTCTTTGTTAAAATTGAATTTGGCCGGAATAATATCCGAGACTGCGAGCTCGATTTTAGCCGGGGATGCAGGACCGGACCCCGGGAAGACGTCGGTGGAACTTCGCGGGTGCGTAGAGACTCAGACATATCGAAAATACGAAAGGGGAAGAGTTGGAAAGTGAAAAAGGAAGTGGAGAAACTTGTGACTCAGAAACAACGAAACAGCAGCACCCGAGCCAAAGCAAATGGCAAAAGCAGCTCTTTGCGCTAATTTCGAGTCGATGATTCAAACAACAAGTCGAATGCAACCGGGCGATTTGTGGGAGTGAAAAGGAATATAGGAAAGGGGGAAGCAGAAGAGAAGAAGAGCGTGAAAAATGGCAAGGAAGGGGATGGGCCTTATATAGGCGAGAAAAAGGAACGGTTACGAGGTGACCAATCGCGCGCGCCGCGTGCCCCTATCATTAATGAGAGGCGACGTGGCAGACGAGCAAAGGCGGTTGGCAGAGGCGTTACGTGGTCATTCCCGCCAAATTTAAAGATAAAACAGCGGCGAGTCAAGGTTCGAGGTTATTCACCCCCGTTACCCCGATGGATCAGCAACGAAGAGTGAGGGGCTGTCTGTCGCAGTAAACCGGCTTGCACAACACAAGATGACCGGACGGGAGAGCGAGGAACGCGCCCTCGCGACATTCCCGAGGCCGGGAACCCCGGAGTGAGCGCTTATACGAGTCGGGACCGGATGCGAGCCGGCCACACCGCAGCCGGCGTGGCGGCCGGTTCCGTACGGCCGTCCGTTGGCCCGCACGGTCAAGCTGGCCCAGATAATCGTCCCGGTGGTCGTCGTCCGCATGTGCCTGCCGCACGGGGAGCCGCGTGTCGTTAGGCGTCCCCGCGCCGCCCACCAACCACGCGTGTGTGTCGACAAGCACCGGCTCAAATCCCACCAAATCCGTTCGTAGCCGTCTCTCGTTATTATTATTTTATTCATTTCAATATTGTATGAAGCTTCCTCCACGGAGCAAGAAGATATAAAGTGAGACACCCCCCTCTTTTCGCGGGGTCCTTTTTACATTTCAAGAACACTTGTAAGAAAAGATTCTCATATACTTGCTCTCCCTTTCATTTACTCGGCCAAGGCCGTTTTCTTTCAAGGATTATTATTAATCATATAATATATTGCTCATAAACGTCTACATCTTTGGTCAGTTTTACGAGAAAGCATCCTAATCTCTATTTCCTTTATCTAGCATACGTCAAGAACAAAGCACATATCCTATACCCACTTACAAATTCAATTGATTATCCAATTTCGGGGTAAACACCATTAACAAGTCGTAGCTGCTGGTAAAGATGCAGCCACATATAAACAAAATAGAAGCAGCAGCCAACGGATACTATCATTTTAATGTTTAGACGTACTTCGATCAATCCACGGCAGGCTTTTGAACTGGCAGATCACATGAAACGTCTTTTAAGAGCCGCTCAATGGTGGTGATATATTACGCAAGCCATTTTCAGAGTTGGTGGTGAGAATATCTATTTCCTTTTGTATATACACTTTTTCCAAAAGGAATGTATTAGAAGACAATATCTTCCCATTTGTTCTAGCTTTGGTAGACAAAGTTACTCCCAGAACGTTATCGATGAGACGATGATTCTGAATTAGTCGTTCGCACGCAGCTCGCTTCAAACACCACAATGATAAAAAATATATGTATTAGAAGACATGGTTGTCTATGAAGCGTGAACTATGAACATTAGAGGGAATTTCTTCTTTAGTCGTCTTCTTCCTTTTTTACTTCATTATGCCAGGGAGGATCTGACGCCAAATAGGGTCGCTTCAGTGCCTTCGGAAGACAGTACTATAGTTTTGTTGCCGCTACTCCGTCTGGTGGTGGCGTCAGTGCTTTATGTGTGGCTGAGGAGAAAAAGGAAGAAGAGTTTGCTTCAATATTTCTTGATCTATATTTCCATAGAGCACAATAAACGTGGTCATTCTGATCATGAGGAGAAAATCAGGAATTTATGGTTTGGATAGGCATGAGAGAGTAGAGAATCGTGAATATGGAGAGAGAGAAAAAATGTGGAAAGAGTTAGAAAAGAGCTGAATATTTCTTTCCGACTGGATATGGATTCATTTTTTTTTTTTTTTTAATTATCCTTTTTTCGTTTCATTCTTACTTTCCTTTTGAACTATGGGAAAACTAAGAATTTTACTTTGTCCACGGTTTATTATCCATGTAATTTTCTTGCATGATTTACGTTTTTGCAAATTTTGACCGAATCATGAAAAGAGACCGCGATTGAATCAAGGGCCATCAATCTCCTCCAAGCAAACTATGATGTAATGTTTTTTTTACCTCATCAATTCTAATGTAATGTTTAATTTATTTATCTTTTATTGTCTTCCTTTTTTGCCTTTTTAAGTTAGCAAAATTTAAATTACTAGACGGCCAAATGAAGGTGTAATGACAATTATTAGCCACCATGTATACTGCAAATTTTCAGTATTATTTCTTTTTTATGCTTCATCCTTTATTTTTTCTTTTTTTCTTCAAGTTTAAATAGCTAATTTAGTTGGTTGTTTCATATTTATGTTGAAGGGAAATGTTTTCCACAAATCCTTTTAGAAAGATAAACCAATTTAGAGAAGACAATTATATCAAATGTTACAATCCAAAAATCAAGGCAATTATATCATGGAACAAATGTTACAATTCAAAAATTTGTACACTTTTGCAATTTTTCATTAGAAGTACATGATATATATTAAGAACGTTAAATTTTATTATTTTGAACTTTCTTAATTAAAATCTTTTTTTTTTCATAATTTTTAATATTCAAATTCTAAGCTTAATGAAATTGATCATCATGAAGCGAGCGGACAAATTACCTAGTCTTATATATATATATATATATATATATATATATATATATATATATATATATATAAAAATTAAGAAGGCAAATGCGCTGATATGCTCTCTTTAACGCATTCACATTTATCTTTTTTCCCAAATTTTTCCCGTTTTTCCTCATTTTCAAGACTTAAATTAAATAAATAAAGTGTTTGTTTATCCTAATAAACGCATTGCAATGATTCTTTTCGCAAGACACGCAGAAGCTAAACAGCGCGCCTTGTTCAAATCAAAACCTCAGTCTTCTAATTTTCCTTCGCCAATGCCCATAACAGTTCTCTTCGAAAATTCTTCAGTCGATTCATAGCGCCAGAAACACATCAACTCTCACAAAAAAAAAAAAAAGAAATTAATCAATGGAAAAATTCTGCTCATCGGCAAATTTTGTCTGAAACCAAAATTTGAAGGCTTTCAATTGAGGAAGAGAAGTTTACCGTATGCGACAAATATATAAAGGTCTAATCTACCTCTTTTATGTTTGGTTACCGCTAACAACTCCCTAGAATTTTGTTCAATCAAATCATGCCAAAGTCACGTATATATATATATGCCATATACTCCAGCCCTGAACTTTTTCCCATGTACAGCTTTGTGCCATTTTTTGTTCTCCTAGGTAGATTATTATGATTATATACTTTAAAAATATTTTAGGCCCATTACTATAGGTTTATTGCTTTCAAGTTGGAATAGTGCCTTTATGGGAATTCTTGTTCTTTCACATTATTCTCATTTGAAACGTATGTCAATTCATATCATTGTTTCAGTTGTTTATATGCATGCTTAATATGAACTTCAAATTTATTTTTCCCAATCACGTAAATTGAATATTGGTAACCTTCTTCATTTGTATTCTTTAGCAGTTTACATTGCGTATTATTAATTTTGTGCACAAAAGAATAGGAGTAGTACTTACGTAATGTATAGTCATGGAAAGCGCACAGCGCACCAAAAGCCTGCAAGTTGTTCCTGTTCTTTTGCTAGATTCAATACACTGAGATTCGGAAATGTCAACATTGAACTTTTTAAGACTACTTTATGAGAATCCTATTTGAGTCCAATTTATGCTTTTTGAATGAATTTTGGTGCAAAACAGGAGAAATCTCGAATCTTACTTGGATATTCTTCAAGCTTTTCTTTCACTTCTTTCCCCATTTATTTCTTCCATCTCGCTTATGGTATGAATCATAAGAAATAGGCTGCTAAAGTTTTGCACTGGGAAAAAAGTTTACAAGCTTTGCTTCAACCACAAGGGATTTATGGACAAAATGGGTAGGAGCAATGCTCCAACTTAAATAAGGTAGATGCCTTTAATTTCTAATGCTCCAAACTTTTAATTTGGCTTATTCTTATGTGATTGTGCGGGTGTGACAGAAGTTTTCAAGTGATAAGATTTAGGAGTTAAGGTATGTGTTATGTTGATAAGAGTACTCTATCCCTCTTTCATTCATGATTACATAATTGAACAGACAGAGAAGCTAATGACCTTCGGTTGTATTCATTTACTAACCATAACTCCAAAAGTTTTCCTTATGTAATTGTAATGTGTATATTAATTTTCAATTCTAATATTTGTGTACAAGTTGATTGATAAATGTGAGACATCAAAGACTTCTTTTCCTGCTACATTTATAATGCATGTGTTTATGGTGATTTTGTTGAACGGCCTCCCCTATCTTGGTAGGCGTCTATTCAGATACACTTTTACCCTCTCCACACCCTACACGTGGAATTTCACATGGAGATATGTTGTTATGGTGATTTGTGAATATATGATATAATTTGACAGGAACAAAAGGGGCTGAAAGTTTTGCATCTGAATATTTTTTAAGATCATATATAATTCTTTTTTGTATATAGATTTTGTTATATGAGAAATAGATAGAGCATGGAGCCAACCTGTCCAAGAGCAGGACTTTTTGAGTCCATGATTGTGAATTTTGCTTCTTTTGATTTCATACCATTGTGATTCTGCTAATAATAATATCATTATCTTATTAAGAAAAAAGCATTGAGCCAACAAATCCTCAATGTTTTGACTGTACGGTATTATAATGCTTTGAATTCTTTTGCTCACCTATCTTTATTATGCCATTGAATGTCGTCAGTCGCCTACTTTTGTTACTTAAAAGTTTAGAGAGGAAGAAAGAAATGGGGATTGGAAATTTTATAAAATAAAAGAGGTAGCGAATTAAGAAAGTAAAACATTTAAATAGAGGAAAAAGGTACATTTTCACACGTATATGTTGTACAAATGGGTCAAGTGTCTCTAGAAGACAAAATTCTCGGGTGATAAACTATAGAGAAATATAAAATGAAGTTTCCAATAAAATGGATGAAAACTTGAAATCTAATATATTTGGATTTAAAGACAAATGTTTTCACAAGGATTTTACTTTTTACTATTTTTAATATTCAAATATTAGAAAAAAGGCAAAGCTAATGAGATCGAAAAATTATCTAGATATATATATATATATATATATATAAAAATAATTGCGGACATAAATGCACGATGATGTGGCCCTAAAATTTCAATATTAACATTTATCTTTATTTTCAGTTTTTTGCCTATTAGTATTAATTAATTAATAAAAAAAACTATTGGACATTTCCTTTCCAAATAGTTCTGTCCAAGTTTCAAACGTCGTCTCCCAACATTTTGCTTTTCTCTCTCCTTGGTTATGGATATTAATCCTACACCCATTCCCACGTCCCTTCCATCCATTCAATGCCATTACTTTTTTACTTTTCATATTCGTCCATTTTAAAAGCCAACTACTTCTAATATTGTAGAGTTCCTTTGCCTTTGCACTGTCATTTTCTTTGTCTTTTACTGAGAATCAATAATGACTTTCTTGCTTTTAATTTAATCTAATTATTAATTTATATATATTCATATTCGTCCACTTCTAATGCCGATTTCTTCTAATAATAATATTGCAGAGTTTTTGCGTATACGTTGCTATTTCCTTTGTCTTTTACGGAGAATCAATATAGAACTTCTTGCTCTTTATTTAACCTTATTATTAACCTTATCACTATGTTGTTTCACACAGTGCTTTTGGAGAAGCAATAGGCTTTTGGAGGTGTTTAGAATTTCTACAATGAAGGTAACAAAATTGATGAATTACTTTCGTAGTTTAATTATCTCCTTCGCGATGATTACACTATTTTTTACATAATTTTTGTTTTCTTTACATGTATTTGACTTTCATTTTTAATAGTACTCTGACTTTCATTTTTGGATATTATTCTTTCTATTTTTTTTCAAAAAGGAGAAAAACTATCCTCTAGTGTCACTCCAATATTTTCCTTTTCACTTCAATTTTTTTTATTATGCATAGGAATGACAAGAGGAACTAATGAAGGAAAAGAACATGTTTTTTATTTCTTGATTTTGCAAAAGCATGAGAATTTTGCAAAAGAAATTAGGGAAGAAAAACTAAAAATTTGATTGGTGTGAAGAGAAGAGTAAGGTAAAATAGAGAACTTCTTTTAAAGTTGAAATTTTGGTAAAAAGAAAAAAGGTATGCTGAAAAAGGGGAGATTTTTTATTATTTGATACTTTAGTAAACAATTGAAGAATGCATTTATGTTTTCACCTATACCTGTGCAATGTCTACTAATTGATTTTTTTTTTTTTTCAATGTGTTTATGAGACGGAAGGATATTGACTCCAGAGTTACAAAAAATAATAATTAAGGAATGTGTCTCGATATAACATATACATTCACAACAATTCTGAAAAGAAGACTTTGACAGTATTTTCTTAATGGCTTTAAGAAGTTTGTTACCCATAGTACAAGTGAGATTGATTGATATTTATATTAATTTTAATTAGGATTAATAGGCAAAATGACTATTACGTATTTGCCCCTCAAGACCGCCACCATAGAGTAGGCTACAAAAGTAATGCCTTAATCCATATTTGGTTTTCTGTCTAAATCATTTTTTCCTTATAATTTTTCTTGCATATTTTATGTATACCTAACGTATAATTATTTTTTGTTTTGTTTTTGGTATTATAATAATTTAATCTCATATTTTTCTACTAAATTTACAAAAGGATCATTTCATAAATTTGTTGAAGGTGTATAATGTACGCTACAAAGTTGAAGAATCCGTTCTTCTTACGTATATAAATATATATATTTTGGAAAAATTATACAATCAGAGAATATATAGAAGATAAAAAGGGTGATTAAAGAGTAATAGTTTTATATCATTCGTTTTCTTTCAATTTAAGTTGGATTATCCTTAGCATTTATGATTTTTACGATTATATGCCTTTTGTTATTTTAAATTATAAGTTGAAATATAAATTCTCAACATTTCTATTTTTTACTACAATATGCAGTTTGTTATTTTTAATACTCGAATATTCACAAGTTCAACGAGGTCATTCATGACTGCACAAAGCGCGGGCAAATTTACTAATATATATATAATTGCAAGACTTAGGGTGACTACGACGCGTATTCTCTAAGGCCAGTATTACCATTTATCTTTTTTGTCAAATTTTTGCCTTTTTAAAATTTTAATTACCCTTCTTAACCTAATTATCCTAATAAAAAGACAACTTTTCGTGCCTCAACCCAACTTCTCATACGAACAGGTGTTATCCTTGCTAAAGATCATTGTGCTCTTACTGAAAAGCTACATCACTTAAACTGTCAAAATCCCGAATATACTCCTCGCTACATAAACTAATAAACTCTCTATACTGTGCATAGCAGGAAAACAAAGGTAGATAACAACATGACACTGATCAATGGTTTGCGGCCTTGTGAATCCAACCACATCAGTTCTTCTTAATCGCTTTTCTCCTAAACTGGTTAGCTTTTTCTCTCTTCAAATGTTGATTTATTCTTGGGTTTTCCTATTATCACATTAATTTATTTAGTCTTTCAAGTTTATTGAAAATAATGTCTGTGTTTTTTTGCTTCCTCATTAGTTTAGCTGAACTCGAAAAATTGTCAAGAAAAAAAAATCCATGAATAAAAAAGAGTATATGCCTTGCATCAGTTGTACTAATAAATTTTGTTTTGCTTATAATTTGTAAAATTACATACTATGAGTGTCATTCCATATTCTGTTATTTTTTTTAATTATTATTATTATGATTTTTTTTTTTTTTTTGTAACTCTCCTCCTATTTAGTAACATGTTAGATGGAATTATCATCTCAATTTGTCATATCTATGCTTTGCGAAGGATTTTTTTTTTTTTCCTTTTTTTTCTTTTACGGAAATTGGCTAAAGAGATAGAATCAGCCTAATAGTAAAAACAATGAACAAACTTAATCTGAAGATTTGCTTGAATTTCTCTGTATTTATGTGCTCAACTTGGCATTTAAATCTATTCTATTAATGTGTAACGTAGGATGGCAATTCTTAGAACCTGTTTGTCATGAGAATTATTTGTTATTTTGCCAAAAGATGAACTATATGTCATATTGAGGGACTATGATTTCCTGTAAAATTTGTAAAGTCTATATATATATATATATATAGCCAACTCCTTTTTGTCTTCTTATTTATGTAGCATTCCAATGATACAATTATGAGAATATGGCTTAAACTTTAAGTACTATAAGTTTTCTAAAATCATGAACTATGCCTCTGTTCTGATCATAATTACTTCAAAGTTTAGATTTGTATTCCAAAATTTAGGGCGATAAAGAATCTTCACTGCTTCAATTACATAGCAATAAACTTTGTATCTTTTGATTTTTTTTTTCCAATTATGTTGCAATAAAGTTTGTATGTTTTCGTTATTTTTCCGTCCATTTGGTGAGATTTGATTAATCTTGAATGTATTCACTTAATGATTTTTTCGTCTAACACTTTATGCATTGATGATGACACCAAAATATTTATTTGTTGTTTTCTTGTATATGTTTGCTCGATAAGTACTTTGCTCCGTACCTTCAAGTATTGTTTGGGTATTGTTAAAAGTGTTTCTAGGGGAAAGTTGAACGTTTGAACTTCCATTGAGTGACTTCTTCAACAATATCAGGGAGGAAGTTTATCATCCTTGCGACTTCTTCAACAATATCAGGGAGGAACTTCTTCAACAAGTTCTTCATCTTTTGGTTGGTGTTTTATTTCATGTATCTCTGTATTAAATCTTTTCTTTTTTTCCTTTTTACCATTGGGTTTTGGTAAAATATGAGTCCAAGTACGAGAATTTGGTGAAACTTTTTTCGCTTTGTCTTCTTTTTACTTTCGATTTCTCTTTCACATTATTTGTCTTAAGAGTGAAATTATGATTTGGTAGAGTAACTTAGATTATAGGAAGATCAAGTTCTGGAGCTTTTAAAAAAGTAGACCATCGGTGATTTTTTATTTACTACTAAAATTACTAATTTCACATGCAGCCTAGCTAATTCAGGACAAGATGTTTTTAAAAGATATATCAATCTGTTGATTGAATGACTTGTTTTATGTATATCTTCTTTCGATAAGGGTAAAACCTGAGAGCATAATAAATGTTTGGTAATTGACAGAGTAAAAAGTTACTAAGGACACGTGGCTATAAAATGTCCTCCAATTTTAGCTCTGTGGGAACAGACAGTTTGCAGATCTTCTAATTTGTACCGTCCGATCTCAGATGTTAGAATGGAAAAAAAAATCGGTCTCTAATTTATCACTGAGGACACGTGGGGTTTCAAAGATGGTCCTGAAAATTCTTCCAAGGTCCAAACTGCCCTTTGTGAGGACGACAAAACTGCAATCGATTCTTTTTGGCTGAAAAGTAAAAATAAACAGTTAGGATCATTTGGTATGATAGATAAGCAAAATTAATACCGTGATAAAAATTTAGTACCGTTTTATTTCATATTTGGTTGGAATAAAATTGCGGGATAACTAATTTCAAAATTATAATATTTATTTATCCTACATAGAGAGTGAGATAACAATCTTGAGAGAACTAATCGCGGAATAAGTTCTTACCCAACCAATCGAGTTTTCAACCTTTCCCCAACAACTTTTCCATTTTTTTTTTTCAGTCAACAACTTTTCCAATTAGTAAGACCATATACTTCAACCTCAGTGGCCCAAACCTGATCAAGTCAAAGTCAAAATTATACTGTTCATCAATCACTATGACCAGTATTTCGAAGAAACTTCCACATGTTCTTATACATGGTAATATTCCAAACTGATGAGACGCAAAAGTTATGCTTTTTGTGTGGAGTTTTTTACTTTAACAAATACTACTTCCTTTTATATGATAGAGAAGAAGAAATTAAGCTAGGGAGATTCATCAAGTTTCCTAAAGACTGATCATCACACATAGGACCGGCTTTGCTTACTTAAAAGACTGAACTATGTGTAACACATAACAAGAAGTGGTATCTTATATTTGTTCACAACAACTCAATGATACCAATTTACAAACGGAAAAGGGCCAAAATTATCCCTGAACTTTGGGAAATAGTTCGTTAAATGCATACCGTTATCTTTGGGCCAATTATACCCTGACCGTTATACTATGGGATCAATTATACCGTTATGTCAAACGGCTGTCACGTGGCATCATTCCAGACCTTCAAAATTATTTTACCTCCAATAATTTTTTACCTACTAAAATAACCTAACGACCCGAATTTTTTTGTTTTCCGGCCAAGGGGTAATGGGTTGGGTCCGTATCGGTTGTTGAAAAAAAAAAAAAAAAAAAAAACGGGTCGGGTTGGGTTATTTTAGTAGGTAAAAAAAAATTATTTTGAGGGGAAAATAATTTTGAAGGGCTAGATGATGCCGCGTGGTACCGTTAGACATAAGGGTATAATTGACCCCATAGTATAACTAATAATTGGCCCTAAAGTATAATGAAGGGTATGAATGAACTATTTTCCAAAGTTCAGGGGTAATTTTGGCCCTTTTCCGATTTACAAATTGGTATTACTTTAACCTTAATTCTATCATTCTTATTTATATACTAGTTGTCGTAAGCCCGTGCTAACAATGGCGGATTCAGAATTTTCACTCAGGGGGTTCGAAAAAAATAACAAAAGCTAAATATAAAAAATAATATTGTTGATGGGAATCGAACCTATGCTAGAGATAATTTTGAACATCCTGGACCATATAATTTTGAACACCCTGGACCACTTGAGCTAACTTTTTACATATGCTCAAAATGTTCAAAAGTTAATATATGTACACAAACATTGAAAACCTATCCTATATATACACTTAATTTTTTGCTGAGGCGTTAACAACCTCACCCTCCAATTAAATCCGCCCCTACGTGCTAAGCCCGGGCCCAACGTAATGTAGGAAACTTAAAGGAAATAAAAATACTCAAAGGAATAATATAAGCACAAGCGGAAGACTCAACAATGGCTATATAGAAGAAATTTATCAAACTAGAGAGAGAAGGTATGAGACTTTACTTAATAACTCTAAACTCTTGAATCTCACTATAATTAAAATATGTGACATAGCATCCCTATTTATAATACTAGAAACCAAAATAGACTAGGACTAGAAAAACCTATTCCAATATGGATTTGATAAATAAATCCTAACTAGACATGAATTAAATAAACTAAATCCTAAACAACTTAGGTTTCCTACTCTTGGTTTATTTCCTACATAGCCTCTCTTAAACCAAGATCTTCAATGACCATGCCTAGCATCATCTTCAACTTTACGAACAACTCCAATTTTAGTGGCTTTGTGAAAACATCAGAAACTTGTTCTTCAGTCTTGCAATAATCAACAACTATCTCCTTATCTTGAACCAAATTACGAATGAAGTGATATTTAATGTCAATGTGTTTGCTGCGGCCATGAAAAATTGGATTCTTTGTTAACTCAATCACAGACTTGCTATCACAAAATATTTTTGTAGGACTATCTTGCTTGTGTTGAAGAAATCCAAGCATCCTTCTCAACCATAATGCTTGTGTAGCACTACTTGTTGCAGCCATGTACTCTGCTTCAGCTATTGACAAAGCAACAACTTGTTGCCTTTTTGAAGACCAAGAAAATACACCAGACCATGCATATCCAGAAGTACTTTTTCTTTGCATCATATCACCAGCCCAATCATTGTCTATAAATCCAACAAGGCTACTATCATTGGTCTTTGAATAAAATATGCCATCAGAGTGCGTACCTTGAACATATCTCAAAATTCTCTTAGCTGATTGCAAGTGGGATTGATGAGGCGACTCCATAAATTTGTTAATTAATCCAACTCCATAAGTAATGTCAGGTCTTGTAGAAGTTAAATACCTTAGACTCCCTACCAATTTTCTAAAATATGTAGCATCAACAAAATTGCGAGTTTTGTCTTTAGTCAGCTTCAGTTTCTCTTCAACAGGATTCAAAGTTAATTGGACTTGCTCCATGTTAAACACCTTCAAAATATCATAAGCATATTTCTTTTTCTTCTTGTACCCTTTAATAACTTGTCTTGATTTAAAATCAAATCGCTTCTTCACTTGATTTATACTTGGTCTTGCGTGCCCATCCGACTCTAGTTGACCTTTCAATAGGTGGTAGAGCAGTATCATCAACAAATAATTTTTCTTCAAGCTCCTCAAAATATACAATCTCGGATAATGGTTCAAAATTGATTGCGTCTTCAATATCCAAAATCATGCACGTCAATTGTGGATACGACCTCTTTAATTATTTATCGCTTCAATTTTGGGTAGATCATCAAAAACTTGCCCTTGATGAACTCTTTTTGCTTCTTTCATCACGAGATTCATCTTGAATACCTTCAAACAATTTTTCTTGTGTGATAATGGCGGGTACTTCTATTCCTTTTTCAATAGCCCCACATTGTATGTACCAATCATGTCTATTACATATTTCATTACTTAAAATACTAGTAGCCTCTACCGAAAGAGCATCGGCCCCAATCAAACTATCCTTTTTAGCTATCCCGGAAAATCATTGATAAATCAATTTGAACATTATTGGATTCTCGCGTTGCAATCAAAGACATCTATACCACAACAAAAATTACCTCTACCTTCTTTTCTTTTCTTAAGCATAATTTCGAATTCGGCCTTCTTCATTTATTTACCGCAGTTCGATGACTCTTCTTTATCTTTTGGTTCATCCTTTGTTTTACAATGCCTCATCACATATCCCATGTGTTTGCCGATTCAATGACATCTCATATGCCACCAATTCATCTTCTAGATCATCAACTCTCTCGACGTATTAAGATCTGGGTTGCCTCAATATCTGTTCTCTTAATGTGAAATTCTAATCTTAGAGACTGCAATATCTTCTCAACAACTTTAGCATCTTCCAATACTTCTCCATTGGCCTTCATATCATTAACTATTTTTATAATTCTTGTAAAAAGTTCTTTGACAGATTCTATTGGTTTCATACGGCCAACTTATACTGTCTCCAAAGCTCTTGAAGTTTCTCTCTCTTCACATCTGCAGCACGCCTATATGATTTCACCAATATTGTCCAAGCCTCTTTTGCTGATTTTGCATGCAAATATTTGTTATATACATGCAATTGGACTTTGCTATTGAGGTAGTAGAATGCCTTATAATTCAATTGCATATTTTTCTCCAATTGTGTAGCTGCTTCACCAGTCAATGTTGTGCCTTCTGGGGTTTCCACGAACCCTTCATCAATAATGGACCATAGCCCAATAACATTGAAGAAATTCTTCATCTGTTGATACCAACTCTCAAAATTATTTTTGCCATCAAACACAAAAACGGGACAATCCGGTAAATATGGAATATTCATATTCTTTTATATGTCGGATTACACACAGGCTCTGATACCAATTTGAAGGAAATAAAAATACTCAAAGGAATAATATAAGCACAAGCGGAAGACTCAACAATGGCTATATAGAAGAAATTTATCAAACTAGAGAGAGAAGGTAGGGGACTTTACTTAATAACTCAAAACTCTTGAATCTCACTACAATTAAAATATGTGACATAGCATCCCTATTTATAATACTAGAAACCAAAATAGACTAGGACTAGAAAAACCTATTCCAATATGAACTAGACAAATAAATCCTAACTAGACATGAATTAAATAAACTAAATCCTAAACAACTTAGGTTTCCTACTCTTGGTTTATTTCCTACAAAACTAATAATTCTAATTAAAAAAAGTTTGCACTCACGTTCTTAATTTTTCACCAAATCTCCTATTTCTTCTGATGAAAAACAATCGAGTCAACTCGAATTACAGCCAAGAACATATATTTTCTAGGAACCTGTTTCTTCTCGCAAGTCAAATTCCAAATCCTCTAGCAATCTTTATAATCTAGTATTACTGTTTGTGGATCCCCAATTAATGTAGCATGTATTACATTTGTCTTTAAGAGACACCTTAAAACTCATATCAACACACAACAAAGAAAGAAATTTAATTCCCCCATGTTTTGGCTAACATGAGTTAATTTTTTACACGTAAAAAACTTCACGATGTTTAATTTGTTGATTATTGCCTTTAAAATGGCAGGCTCTGTATTTATTTTGACTTAAGATTAAAGTGAACATCTAGTATGTATGCAACTTGATAGGGAGAGAGCAAGAAAAAATTGGTGTAAATTGTATTGTTGCAGTCAAATTGATCTCCTATTTGTTATCTTTTACTCTCTTCGTGTCCAATTTATATGAAGCCCTTTTTTATTTGGTCAGTTTCAAAAATGATGAAACCTTTCTATATTTAGCAATAATTTTTTTTTTTTTTGAGATTGGTAACATTATATTTAGCAACAATTTTTTTTTTTTTTTTTGAGATTGATAACGTTATATCTAACAACAATTTAACTCGAAAATTCTCATTTTGTCATTAGTGAAATCATTTCTAACCACAAAAATTTCTTTGGCTTGTTTTTTACCGCAAGATTCAAAAGTCTTCCTTTATTTATTAAACATTATGTCCAGTCAAACACCCTCGTATAAATTGTTACGGAGGGAGTAGTATTTCTAATGACCATATAGAAAACATTTAATCTATATTATAAATCCACACCAGATTCCAAGTATCTATAACATATCAAGTATACAAGCTTGGAATTAGATGCTTGATGTGGATTTTGTATTCCTTCCACCATATCATTGTTCGTGTTTTCAACCTTGTTACCCATTTTCATAAAATATGTTTTCTTGTCTAAGTCTTTGCTTGAACAAATATTAAAATGTTCAAAGTTTTCACTATAAGTGATCTTTCTCCTCTTTTCTCTCTGTTTGGAAAATTTTCCTAACACCAAAAAATCCACACGAAAGAAGAATGTAACAGAGGAGATAAACTTACCCATGATAGGAGCTGCAAGTCTCAAAGCAAAGCATTAGAAACAGATGAGCGACATTCTGGAGCTTTTAAAAAATTACACCATCGCTGATTTTTTATTTACTACTAAAAACACTAATTTCTGGGGTGTCAATGGTACGGTTCGGGTGGTTATTTAATAAAGTTTATACCATACCAATTTTTCGGTTATTTCACTTTGTAGAACCAAAATTAGATTTTCTGAAACCGTCCCTTCATCTCGGTTTCTCTTTGATATCGGTACGGTTCGGTTAATTTTCAGTTTTTTTAAGACAAAATAACATCATGTCATAGTCACTAGTAAAAGTTAAAGACACGATATTATGCATATTTCAATAGGACTTTGGCAAAAGTTCTAGACATTTTTACTGTTTAAAAGGTGATGAATCAAAAAAACATGAAAGACATCAAGAATAAAGATTGATCCCACTATTTTACGGTAGTGTAAAACAATGTTAAGCAAAGACAAAGCATACTCCCTCCATTCCATATTAAGTGACCTTTTAGGCTTTTTATTTTGTTTCAGAATAAGTGAAGCTTTAGGATTTCAAGAAGAAATTAATCCTATTCTTCCAAACTTACCCTTATTTATAATCAAGAATCATTGAATAACTTTTTTTTTTTTTTTCTAAGCATTAATTAGGGGTACTCATATTTTTCTAGGAGTAAGCAATTTCTTAAAGGATGTCGTGATGAGCTAAAAGAGTCACTTATTGTGAAATGGAGGGAGTATAATAGAAGTAGTACAATAGGTTTCAGAGTTGAAACTTTAGGTGTTAATTATTTCATCATCCCGAACCCAAGAAGAAAATTTTAATATTTATTATATTTAAATCTAATATATAGAATATATTTTACACATATAAATTTATTCGGTACGGTTCGATATTTTTTCGGTTTATTTTTATAAAATTAAAACCAACCCAATTATTCAGTACGATTATAAATTTTTATAAAAACCGTCGATTTTATTAAAGAAAACTTAAAATC
>NC_081350.1:39951702-39978945 GCF_029784015.1 Lycium ferocissimum | reverse complement strand
AAGGATGAAATAAAGAGGCCTCTAGGAAAAGATCAACATCCCACAACTCTGTTGGTCTTGTGTCATTGAGAGAGAGTTTAGTCACCCGCTTCGTCAATTCACTGCAACCAACCCTTTCCCACTTACAACAATCTCTTTCTTTGCCGCCCCAATACGAAAGAGCAGTCCCATTTGGGTAGTTGAATGCATCTTTGAGTTTCAAAAGAGCAATTTTTTCTTCTTCCCAACATGCATGAGCATGAAGAAGCACATGAAGCACAACATATAACCTCAAAATCACTAAGAAATCTACCATGCTTGAAGACTAATTTTATCTCTCAAGTATTAACGAATTTTGAGTAATTTCTTCATACACCATGATATATATAGTAGTAGTAAAGAGAATGTGGAATTTTCTTCGAAATTCTGGTCATAGTGATATTGATGAACAGTACAGTTTTCTACTTTGACTTGGTCAGGTTTGGGCCACCGACATTGAAGTATATGGTTCATACTAATTGGAAAAGTTAGCTCTAAATATTTATTTATACTTTCCAGACAAAAAGAAACGATTTTGTAATCCTCACAAAGGGCAGTTTGGACTTTGCATGAATTTTAAGGACCATCTTTGAAACCCCACATAACTTCAATGATCAATTAGAGACCAGTTTTTTTTTCCATTCTAACATCTAAGATCAGACAGTACAAATTACAAGAACTATAAACTTTCTGTTGGTCTGTCTGCCACACATAGCTAAAATTTGAGAACTTTTTATAGCCACGTGTCCTTAGTAACTTTTTACTCTGTCAATTACCAAACATTTATTATGCTCTCACGTTTTACCCTTATCGAAAGAAGATATACATAAAACAAGTCATTCAATCAACAAATTGATATATCTTTTAAAAACATCTTGGCCTTAATTAGCTAGGTTGCATGTGAAATTAGTATTTTTAGTAGTAAATAAAAAATCAGCGATGACCTACTTTTATAAAAGCTCTAGAATGTCGCTCATCTGTTTCTAATGCTTTGCTTTAGACTTGCAGCTCCTATCATGGGTAAGTTTATCTCCTATGTTACATTCTTCTTTCGTGTGGATTTTTTGGTGTTAGGAAAATTTTCCAAACAGAGAGAAAAGAGGAGAAAGATCACTTTTCCAGACTCAATGTTTGTTCAGAAATAAGACGCTTTTTAGTAGTCTTCTTTTTGATTCTGCAGTAGTGTTTGTCTTTGAGCGATCCTGAACAAACTTGTCTCTATCCCCTAAATATGGGATAAATTTCACATATGGTCACACAATTATGACTATTTTTTCCCCAGTAAAGTCACTTATCTATGTTATCTAAAACAAAAGTAAAAAAACTCTGCCCTTACAAACACAAAAGTTACATATCTTGGGAAAATCCAACTTCCGATGGGTGATAATGTTTTACTATTTTATTTATTTTTAAATTTTCTACTATTTTATTTATTTTTAGTTTAATGAATATTAAAAATTTAATTAAAAAAACCCAACCCGACTCAATCCAAAACTCATATCTCACATGTAATAATCTTTTTCTCTTTCTTTTTAAAAAAAAGATTAGTCTAATAAATACAAATTCAATTAAAAGAACCGATCCATAACCCGACCCGACCATAATTCATATGCAAAAATTAAAATACTCTTCTTCTTGTTTAGAGTTTTGCTACATATGAAACATATTATATGCTATATCAATCATATTTTCCAGTAAAATACAAAATCGTACTCTTCCCTCATATGAAAAGAATAAAGATATGTTATTATTGTTTTCAATTAGAGACTCCAAAATTTCACCTGATCTAGCCATTCCTGTTCAAATCCCTTCTTTAAATTATTATCTGCTTTAATGTAAGTATCTATTAGGGAACAAGAATACAAAATCAGTTCATGCATATCTTATTCTATTTACAATAAAGAATTTTAGAGGCCGGAGTAAGAAACTTAGTTTTAAGGACTAGTAGTTACTGCTACTTGTATCAAAAGTAAAAGTTTTATCATAATTTTATTTTAAAAATTTATTCAACCTTTTAGTATTGTAACTGGCAAAAATGGCTCATATACATCATATGATATGCTTCTTATAAAGCAAAACTCTAAATAAGAATAAGAGTATTTTGATTTTGCATATGAATTTTGTTCGGCTCGGGTTAGATCGGTTCTTTTTAATTGAATTTATATTTATTAGACCTAATTTTTTTTTTTAAAACAAGGAGCAAAATATAATTACCTGTGAGACATGGATTTTTTAATTATATTTTTTTCTATTAAACTAAAATAAAATAAAATAGTAAAATTTAAAAATAAATAAAATAGTAGTAAAATCTTATCACCCACCGGAAGTTGGATTTTCCGACATATTTGACTTTTGTGTTAGAAAACATAGTTAAGTGACTTTGGTGGGGGAAAAAAAAATCATAGTTGTGTGACCATATGTGAAATTTACCCCCTAAATATGTGGACAATATTTCTTTTAAGGATACTTAATTTATTTACGCTTCAAAATTTTCATTCAATTTTGGTTGCTAATTTTTGTTTTCAACATTAAAAGCCCCAACTACCAAAAGGTCATAGTTTTAAATATCTTGGAAATTTGTTACAAGAATCTATAGAAATTTTTTGAAGTGTGCCTTATACAAGGTTGCGGTCTCTAATTATATTGACCCAAGTCAACTCTCTTGTGAACTTTACAAGCCCCGACTACAAAAAGGGAAATTTGTTACAAGAATCTGAAGAAATTTTCTGAAGTGTGCCTTATACAAGGGTGCGGTCCCTAATTATCTTTATAACCCCACATATCCTCAGTGATCAATTAGAGACCAGTTTTTTTTTGCCAATCTAGCATCTGAGATCGGACGGTACAAATTAAAAGAATTATAAACTGTCTGTTGGTTTGTTAGCCACCTTAGAGCTAAAATTTGAGGACTTTCTGTAGCCACGTGTCCTTAGTAAGTTTTTACTCTGTCAATTACCAAACATTTATTATGCTCTCAGGTTTTACCCTTTTCGAAAGAAGATATACATAAAACAAGTCATTAAATCAACATATTGATATTACTACTATATATAAGGGAAAATCAAGGGCTTTTGTAGTCCTCACAAAAATTTTCAAATTAATATTAAACTTTTCAATTAATTATTTCTAGGTCCTAATTTTATTTTTTAAACTCAAATTTACTTCTTTTTTTTTAATTATTTTATTACATAAGGGTATGGGAAGGGAAAATGCGGTAGGGGGATTATAACGTGGGGATTCGAACCCTTACTAATAAGGTGAAAATTCGATACCAATAATGAGCCTACGTATTCCGCGTTAACTTTACTTTTTTGTTCTTATAGTACCTACTTTTAAAAGCGACAAACACCTACCTTATTTCTTATTTCACTTTCTTCTATTGATCTTATTTATTATCCTAAAAATACAATCATGTCTTCGCTAGATATTCTGGCTTCTTGTCGCTCTCTTGTTTTTCCTTTTTCATCTGTTGCTTATTATCCTCCAACTTTTTTTTTCCTCCTGTTATTGGTTCGTTAGTTGTGGATTCTTACATATAGGCATTTCTTTTACTTTATACTTGCAGTATTGAATTTGAGAATTTCTGAAAATTTATTTACTCACACTTAGGCATTTACGTTACATTATATTTATACTTTACGAGCTCATATGTTTAGAAAAATTTGTACTAAAATGATTATCAGGTATAATTTTAAAAATTATTTAGTCTAAAACTAAGGTAAAAATCACATTAAACCAGCATAAACCATTAACACAAAATAATGAGTGCATAATTTCATAATTATCAAAACAAATTTATTTTATTTATAAATAAAATCACAAGCTCACAAATTAACAAAAATATGAAAATATTTTTTGATTTGTGATTTTTGCAAGTTGTAATTATCCTACTTTATCATCTTAGTTTAGGATATCGAATCACTTGTCTCCCTTTGAAATTTGCTATTTTTTCTACTTAACTTTCTTCCTCATAAATAAAGTTTTCATTAAAAATCATCTAATAATTGTGTGATGAAGAAACTTTAATAATTATAAAACTTATTAATAAGATATCATTAACCTACAAAAACATTAAATTAGTTATCCCAGAGAGAAAATGTACTCCCTCCGTCCCAATTTATGTGATACGGTTTTTTGATTAAGCACGAAATTTAAGAAAGAAAAAGAAGGACTTTTGAAACTTGTGGCCCTAAAACAAGTCATAGATATTTGTGTGGTTGTAAATTATTTCATTAAGTATAAAAGGGAAGTTTTAAGTTAGATTATTTCTAAATAGAGAAATGCATTATTCTTTTTGGTACAAACTAAAAAAGAATGCGCATCATATAAATTGGGATAGATAGAGAAAATAGCAGGTTATACTTATTCAATAAAAAATTCTACTTTTATATTTTGAGTTCCTAATATATGAAAGAGCGATAAAGGTCCCTAAGGTCGTCATGCCAGCCTACCGACCAAGGGGTATATTGGGTATTCCAATATTGTACATGGCTACTCTGTGGACATACGTTTACTTGACATCGAATCACTTTGCAGTCTACTTGACTTTTAATTGCTTTGCTACTCAGCAAAAGCTGTAGCTCTGCTCTTCTGAATTGTGGGCCCACAATGCCTGTCCTTTTTTTAAACATGTGTTCTTTACTTCTTTCCCTTTTTTTTTAACAACTGTTATGTTTCAATCTTTGAGTGATTGAGTTCTTAAAATAAAAAAAAACCATGTCAAGTATTTTTACAATGAAAGGGAACATAATCAAGCTCTTATTAGTTAAGACAGACGGAGCACCTTTATGATTTTCATTATTACAATAGAGAAAATTACATATTATCTCATGGCTATAGAATGAATAAACGGTTTCCTTCATGTACTATTGTTTGTAAAATAGAAATTGAAATTCTACATTTTAGCATGTGAGAATAAAAATTAGAAATCTTAATATAAATCTTAAACACTAAATTATGATAATTTGCAATCTTAAACGATGAACATATAAACCACAAAATCCACATCAAGCATGTAATTCCAAGCTTGTATACTTGATATGTTATAGATACTTGGAATCTGTGTGGATTTATAATATAGATTAAATGTTTTCTCTATATGGTCATTAGAACTACTCCCTCCGTCCCAATTTATACGAGGATGTTTGACTGGACACAAAGTGTAAGAAACAAATGAAGACTTTTGAATCTTGTGGTAAAAACAAGCCAAAGAAATTTTTGTGGCTAGAGAGAGAAATTTTTATGGCTAGAAATCATTTCACTAATGGCAAAATGAGAATTTTCGAGTTAAATTGTTGTTAAATATAATGTTATCATCTCAAAAAAAAATTGTGGCTAAATATAATGTCACCACTCAAAAAAAAAAAATTATTGCTAAATATAGAAAGGTTTCATCATTTTTAAAACTGACCAAATAAAAAAGAGCTTCATATAAATTGGACACGAAGAGAGTAAAAGGGTAACAAATAGGATATCGTTTTGACTGCAACAATACAATTTACACCAATTTTTTCTTGCTGTCCCTTTATCAAGTTTCATACATACAAGATGTTCACTTTAATCTTAAGTCAAAGTAAATACAGAGCCTGCCATTTTAAAGGCAATAATCAACAAATTAAACATCGTGAAGTTTTTTACGTGTAAAAAATTAACTCACATTAGTCAAAACATGGGGGAATTAAATTTCTTTCTTTGTTGTGTGTTGATAATGAGTTTTAAGCAGGTCTCTTAAAGATAAATGTAACACATGCTACATTAATTGGGGATCCACATAATAGAAATACTAGATTAAAAAGATCGCTAGAGGATTTGGAATTTGACTTGCGAGAAGAAACAGGTTCCTATAAAATATATGTTCTTGGTTGTAATTCGAGTTGACTCGATTGTTTTTCATTAGAAGAAATAAGAGATTTGAAAATTTAAGAATGTGATTGCAAACTTTTTTTAATTAGAATTATTAGTTTCCTACATTACGTTGGGCCCGGGCTTAGCACGCAGGGGCAAATTTAATTGGAGGTGAGGGTGTTCACCCCTCAGCAAAAAATTAAGTGTATATATAGGATAGATTTTCTATGTTTATATATATATATTAACTTTTGAACATCTTGAGCATATGCAAAAAGTTAGCTCAAGTGGTTATTTGAGGATGTTCAAAATTATATGATTCAGGGTGTTCAAAATTATCTCTAGCATAGATTCGACTCCCATCAACAATATTATTTTTTATATTTAGCTTTTGTTGTTTTTTGGAGCAACGAAAAATCGAATCCGCTCATCGTTAGCATGGGCTTACGATACAACTAGTATATAAATAAGAATGATAGAATTAAGGTTAAAGTAATACCAATTTGTAAATTGGTATCATTGAGTTGTTGTGAACAACTATAAGATAGCACTTTTTGTTTTGTGTTACACATGGTTCAGTCTTTAAGAAAGCTGGTCCTCTGTATGATGATTAGTCTTTAGGAAACTTGATGGAATATCCCTAATTTAATTTCTTCTCTATCATATAAAAGGAAGTTGTATTTGACAAAGTAAAAGCACCCCACACAAAAAGCTTTGCGTGTCATCAGTTTGGAATATTGCCATGAATAAGAACAGTTCCCTAGTATGTAAATAAGAAAAATTGGACTTAAAGATCAGTTCGCTAAAGACCTACGTTTACTTGGCTGGCTGGACAAAAAAGTCAGTCTACTTGACTTTAATTGCTTTGCTACTCAGCAAAAGCTGTAGCTCTGCTCTTCTGAATTGTGGGCCCACAATGCCTGTCCTTTTTTTAAGCATGTGTTCTTTACTTCTTTCCCTTTTTTTTTAACAACTGTTATGTTTCACGAGTTATGTTTCAATCTTTGAGTGATTGAGTTCTTAAAATCAAAAAAACCCATGTCAAGTATTTTTACAACGAAAGGGAGCAGAATCAAGCTCTTATTATTAGTTATAAGACAGAGGGAGCGCCTTTATGATTTTCATTATTACAATAGAGAAAATTACATATTATCTTATGGCAATAGAATGAATAAACGGTTTCCTTCATGTACTATTGTTTGTAAAATAGAAATTGAAATTCTACATTTTAGCATGTGAAAATAAAAATTAGAAATCTTAAATCCTAAAATTAAATCTTAATATAAATCTTAAACACTAAATTATATGATAATTTGCAACCTTAAACGATGAACATATAAACCACAAAATAAACTTTTAACCATAAGATACAAAAATTCTAAATTTTAATTTAAGTATGAATCATTTTATGAAAGATATAAGTTCGATAAAAGGTGAATCATTTTATGAAAGATATATGGCTTGCATGTGTGTATGCTATATACATCAAGTTACATATAATATTTAAAAACATAAGATTTAATTTTTTTTATTATTTATATACAAAGATATTTAATATTGCATATATTATCCAAAGAAATAATAGAAACTATTGGAGTCATCATATTATTCATATCCCAAGCACTTGATAAATTTCAATAAGCAGTTTGTATACTTACCATTCAGGATATGTATGTCCATACCCTAGACGAAAAAACTTAACAGTAATTAGTACAATGTAGAGAGACGTTAAAAAATGAAAGCTAACCTTTAACTTAATAATACATAAATAGAACAATAATTAGGGAAAAGGGGTTCGGTTCCGTAGAATATTAGGAATACTTATAGCTTATGATAAATAACTGATGAATAGATTACTTATCACATGAGAGCTTTCATTCGTCCAAAATTACATATAGAAATAAATTCAATTAATGAAATTTTTGTTTAGGTAACATTGAAAATATGAAAAGAAAAGTGAGAAGCTGAAGTGAGATAAAAGTTTGAGATAAGTTTTTGTCTAAAAAAGGAAAAGAACTTTTAAGCTTTGCTCCGATGCATATTTAATCATTTTAGAATTTGATGTGGGAAGTTGTTGAGGAGTTTAATTACGATTAAACATGTGCAAGAACATCAAACAATACCAAAAATTGAATAAGTTAAATTGATTTAGTTGAACCTCAAACAATAACAATCTAAAAATAAGTATTTGATTTTTTTTTTTGTAACAAAATTATCGGGAAAAGTACGCTCTATGTCTATTTTTGAAAATAGTTACGCCATGTTGTTCATACTTTATGTATAAACACCCGATTTAGCCCATATTTGTGTCTAAACACTTTTTATACACTGTATACAAGGTTGATACATTAATTATAAGTTTTCCCCCTGGAAATTAATGTTGTATAATATTATATATTGGGTTATGTAGCGTAAACATTTTCAAAAACGTATATTTTTAGAAGTATGCCAAAATTATTATGTTGGGCTCGTGCATAGCACGGACTTCCCTTCACTTTACCTAGTGTCTTTTAAAAACATGTTGTCCTTAATTAGCTAGGTTGTTAGTAGTAAATAAAAAATCAGCGATGGTCTACTTTTTAAAAGCTCCAGAATGTCAGTCATCTGTTTCTAATGCTTTGCTTTGAGACTTGCAGCTTCTTTCATTGGTCAGTTTATCTCCTATTTTACATTCTTCTTTCGTGTGGATTTTTTGGTGTTAGGAAATTTTTCCAAACAGAGAGAAAAGAGGAGAAAGATCACTTTTAGTGAAAACTTTGAACATATTAATATTTGTTCAAGCAAAGACTTAGACAAAAAAACACATTTTATGAAAATGGGTAACAAGGTTGAAAACACGAACAATGTTATGGTGGAAGGAATATAAAATCCACATCAAGCATCTAATTCCAAGCTTCTATACTTGATATGTTATAGATACTTGGAATCTGGTGTGGATTTATGATATAGATTAAATGTTTTCTCTATATGGTCATTAGAAATACTACTCCCTCCGTACCAATTTATACGAAGGTGTTTGACTGGATACGAAGTTTAAGAAATAAAGGAAGACTTTTGAATTTTGTGGTAAAAAACAAGCCAAAGTAATTTTTGTGGCTAGAAATCATTTCACTAATGGCAAAATGAGAA
This sequence comes from Lycium ferocissimum, assembly GCF_029784015.1. Taxonomy (NCBI): domain Eukaryota; kingdom Viridiplantae; phylum Streptophyta; class Magnoliopsida; order Solanales; family Solanaceae; genus Lycium; species Lycium ferocissimum. Next base: position 39,969,954 of record NC_081350.1, on the reverse strand, counting down.
TTTTCGAGTTAAATTGTTATTAAATATAATGTTAATATATAAAAAAAAATTCCTAAATATAATGTTACCAATCTCAAAAAAAAAAAAAAAAATTCACTCCTCAAAGAGAAAGTGTACATGGTCGTATGCAATATAATTTACCCAACTATGAGTCGGGATCGATCCCACATGGAACAATATACTAGGCGATTTAAACAAGCAAGGAATTATCACCAACTAAGCTAAGCCAAACACTTTTTCAATATTTGGATTTTGATTTAAAAGCTAATAAAGATCAAACTAATTAGAAAGCGGGTAAAATGATCAATGGCTACAAGTTTAGATACAAAGGAAATTACGCTCAAGTAAAGATCCAATGTATTTCACGATTTTACAACTAAGAGCGGGTTTATGTTAATAGATAATGATTTATAAAATCTCATTGAAAGTCTTCCAACCAAATCAATGAATTTCACTCTAAGCTTTTCCAAGCCTTAGAGTGTGATATTAGGCACAATCAATTTAACCTCTCAAGTAACTATCCTCTTCCGAGCTCAAGTTATTAGATGGGTTTAATGACCTAAATTCTTATTAATTAATCTTTCTCAACCTAGATTTCTCTTCCGAGCTCAATCAAAGTAAATGGGTGAGTCTGTGGTTAGCTAATCCCTTATGAAACATTAAAGAACAAGATTAATCAAATCAACAAAAGACCCACTTCAATAGCAATAAAAATGATTCAATACATAAGCAAAACAAGAGTTTCATCTAACACTTTAATCATAGAATATTTCCATAAACAAGATTCAAGTGAAGAAAATAAATACTACACACTTAAATATTCATTACAAAGCAAGCAATCAAAGAAATGGAGAAAAGTTTAAGAAACCTCGCTCAATCTTCAAATCTTCAACCCTAAAGTGTGGTGCAAAAACCCTAAGCTCTCCAAGACTTGTATGAAATGGCCAAAGATAATGTTTTACAAACCCTAAAAGAGTATTTATAACATACCAAAATGGGAACAATTTGTGGACAAAAATGCCTAAAGACATGCGACAGTAGTGCTACTGCAGTAGCTACAGGCCAACATCTTTCTTGATGCAAGTGCTGCAGTGCGTGATGCACAATATGCCGGCTAAAGTGTTGCTACTAGCATGTGCGCACCGTAAAGCGTTGCTTGTTCTATTTTTGCTCTATTTTGCTCGTTTGCTCGTTATGCTCTTCGGGCATCTTGTCCTACAAAACGACATAAATACACAAAGTAACAACAAAAGTGCTTGAAGAGTCACAAAAAAAGCAAGGAATTACATCGAATATCCCGTAATTTCGCGGCACATCACCCATCAACAATATTATTTTTTATATGTAGATTTTGTTGTTTTCTTTCGAATCCCCTGAATAAAAATCCTGAATCCGCCATTGTTAGCACGGGCTTACGACAACTAGTATATAAATAAGAATGATAGAATTAAGGTTAAAGTAATACCAATTTGTAAATTGGTATCATTGAGTTGTTGTGAACAACTATAAGATACCACTTTTTGTTGTGTGTTACACATGGCTCGGTCTTTAAGAAAGCTGGTCCTCTGTATGATGATTAGTCTTTAGGAAACTTGATGGAATCTCCCTAGTTTAATTTCTTCTTCTCTATAATATAAAAGGAAGTTTGTTAAAGTAAAAGAACCCCACACAAAAAGCATAACTTTTGCGTGTCATCAGTTTGGAATATTGCCGTGTATAAGAACAGTTCCCCAGTATATAAATAAGAAAAGTTGGACTTAAAGACCAGTTCGCTAAAGACTAGGTCAACGTCATCCTAATGCTTCATTAGAATAATATTGGCCTTACATTAAGAATCAAGTATATGTTTAGCAGGCTGTTTCAGAATTTGATGCCTTTATACCTCCAACTGCAAAAAAAATTGTTAGTCGAGTTATTAAAAGAACAAATGAATTACACTTTTTTCAACCTTCCAAGATTATCTTAGATTAAGAAGTTCCCCAGATAAATGATTGTAGTGTTTTCATGTTGTATCCAAGTGTAATGCTTATGCCACCTTTGTAAATTGGTATCATTGAATTGTTGTGAACAACTATAAGATGCCACTTTTTGTTATGCGTTACACATGGTTCAGTCTTTAAGAAAGCAAAGCTGGTCCCCTCTATGATGATCGGTCTTTATAAACTTTATGTCACATTTCTACTTTTCTGGCTTGTTGGATGATTAGTTGTTTGATGGAATCTCCCTAGTTTAATTTCTTCTTCTCTATCATATGAAAAGTCTGTGGAGCACAAGATGGAAAACGGCAGAGGATACGCATAAATCCATCACTATCTCGGAAATTTGTTAGAAGTTACAGCTCGTCCATAAACAACTAATATATATACGGATTATGATGATTGATTTTGTGGAGAACATTTTGTTATTATATACATTTCAAATATTTATACAAGGTCTTCTTTTTGAAATATATATTAAAAAAAAGTATGAAGATATATTTGTGATCCTCTCGTGATATTTACGTCCATCTCACTTTACGTGACCCGATTTGGAATACAATGGTCAATCTATCTAATTTTTGGAGTGAATTCAGACATAGAATATTTAATTTGAAAAAGAAAATATACATAGTTAAAAATTATATAATAAACATTATAAGTCACAAAAATTAACAATTCAAAATATTTAAAAGGAATATGAAAATTTTACGATAAAGAAAACTTTTTTGACTCTTCAAATAGTGAAAGGTCTCACATAAACTTTTTCTCTTCTTATTTGGTTTCCTTCCTTTATTTCTTGATGCTAATGGAAGCATATGTGGAGTAAAATCATAGACATGAGTTACCTCTTCAAGAAGCCGCCACAGGGTTGACGTCTGTATTTATAAGGACCCCGGTTGTAGTGCGAAGAAGATAAGTTTCATCTTCAACCCAACATCCTTTAAACAAAAAAAAAAAATGTTGCTTTGCGCCGTGGATAAACTAATGGTGTATTTGCATTTTCTTTTTGTTGGTAAAGTAGAAGAACAAAAACACTAATTAGAATACAAATGGACTGAAAAGATTGCTGTCACGACCCGACTAGGGGCCATGACGGGCACCCGGAGCTAACCACCGAGCATCACTCATTTTACTACTCATCATACTCATCCTGCATTCATTAATTATTTTCATACTTCTAATCATGGGGAAAACCATTTTCACTTTCAAACATATTTACCTTTATATACATAAGCCCTTCGGCTATCAAAATAATAATATACAATGTAGCATAATATACACTGAGGAGATCATGAGACCATACGACCCACACATACGTATCTATGAGCCTCTACTAGAGTACTAGACATGAGGACGGGACAGGGCCGCGTCGTGCCCAAATATGTACACAAAAAATAATATCTCAAAATGGCACCTCCGGAATAATGGAGTGCTCCTGGGAATCGGCTAATAAGCTCCTAGCCTTGGATCGCGCCTCTCCTCGTCTACCTGTGGGCATGAACACAGCGTCCAAAAGGAAAGGATGTGAGTACGAACATTGTACTGAGTATGTAAGGCATGAATAAAATGAACATAATAAAGAAGTCATGGAACATGAGATGAAGATATAACCTGCTTGACCTTTAGGAGTAAACACATGTTACACATTATACATATATAAACATATCTTATGTGCCATCGTCATTAACCCGTAGGGTAATCGTCATACGTCGCCACTGGTGGTGTCATGTCCCACCTTTCTAGGCTCGGTGTACCCCGTAAGGACGCATTCGCTTAATGGTACATGCCCTGGTCATTCAGCAAGGAATATGTTGACCCGCCTTAGCGGTGACATGTCCGGCCATCTAGGCGCGGTGGAATCATATCATCACATACATCTCGTAGGCTTATCATAGCCTTATCATAAACTTATCATGAAGCATGCATTAGAATTCAAAGATAATCTATAACTATACCGAGGTGACATAAAGTCGAGAACCCCCGATTCCCTTATGGCGTGATCATAATCATCATATCTCACCTTGAAGGAACTAACATTATAAGGTGGGTCTAGCAATAATGAATAACATCAATAGTTACGTAAAATGTTATATCATATTCACAGCATGAACCTTATGAGAATATCATATCATGAACTTTAGAACCTTTAGACTTAGACTCATCATCATCATTACCAGATTCGCGACATATCTCTTATCTTTATCTTATGAGAAGCTCTTTATCAACTTTGTCTTATAGTTTCTCGAATGTAAGAAAGTCATGGAGAGATAGGAGAATTTATGCCATAGAAGTCATGCCTTAGAAAGAAGGGACTAGCCTCACATACCTTTTCGTTTAGCTACACTATCGCTTGAACGTTCTCCTCCAATGTTCACGTTTCTACCTTCAAGAGAATTTGTACGAACATTAGATAATCGATAGCTTAAATATACTTGACTAAAGCTAGAGAAAATTGGGCAGCATTTCCTTTGTTTATACAACTTTCTCCATATCATATATCAACTCCCAAACGTCAATAATAACATTCATAATTTCATAAGCAACAACCTTCATTCACATACATTATCCAAATTTCCCAATTTCACTTCAAATCATCCATAACCATGGTCATAGTACAATATTACATTCATGCTTATATAATGTTTATCCCGTGTTCCTAATGTCATTTATAACACATCTATAATCACAACATATCAAAAATCATGATTCATTTAAAGCTACTACTCAAAATTGCCACTACTTTCATATTCATGACCCATTTTCTACTTTCCTTTCATAATCCAAGTCTTTCAACCTCGCAATACTCTAAACAACATGAAATGACCATAAAAATTACCTTAGATAAAATGAGCTTTTGGTAGAAACACTTCACTTGAGCAAAACCCTAGTTCCACTTCCAATGAGATTTTTTGCCTTGGATAAACCCTAGTGAGCTTTTTGCACTTGATTCTCTTGGTTTGATGAAGTTGATCATGAGTTTGAATTTCGTGGGAAGAAGTGTGGAGGGCCTTAGAGGGTTCTTGAGTGCGTGGAGTAAGAAAATGAAATGAAATAATGAACTTGGGCCCTCCTTATATCAACTTAAAATCGATTAAGGATTTAAATACGGATAATACTTCAACATACGGTCCGTATCTTTATATGGACCGTATGTGCGCCGTATCTTTGGTCCAAAGGAGGATGCCATTTCGGCGTAACATACGGCCTATACGGCCAGATGTTTTATACGGTCCGTATGTTGGACCGTATGTTGCCATGCGCTCGTCGTTCTCGTCGACTCGTTTGATCTCCAATCCTTATGGAACCTTCTTAACACTTGTTTAACACCTCATTAACAATATAAGGGATGTTATAGCCCTCATTAACAATCTAAGGGATGTTATAAACCTACTCCAAGACATCATTAAGTCATCATTAACTTATTACTCAGAATCTTTCCCGGTACACAACATATGCCTTGCCTTTCATGACAAACTTTCTTCTCTTACCTTGAATGTGTTTGAATTCTCAATTAGGATCATCAAATGTTATTTCTTACTTATTGAAACATCGTATACTTCATGCCTTTCGTTAGTCTATTCCGCTGCATTGACGGAAATTTTTGAGGTGTAACGTCCTTTCCCCCTTTTAGAACATTCGTCCTCAAATGTTAAGTTCTCGGGAATTCTATGAAAATTTCGCCAGAGTTTTCCCTGTAATATGGCACTACCATCCTGTCACAACAGCCCACACTAACCATGCCTCACAGGGCTACAACATAATAGCAATAAATTATGGCCACACACGACTAAAACATGAAGAGAAAGCATACATACCTCAAAATGTTGACGTCTCATCTTGAATTTCTTCGGGGTGGAGATAGATGCGTATGCTTCAGCTTCATACCCTCTTTCATTTCCCAAAGGCATCTCTTACTTCGATGTTCTTTTCTAGTATCTTTATCAAGCTTACACTAGTTCTTCCTCACCACTTTAAAAACCCGTTCGAAAATAGCCATTCTCACAAAAATCTTTCAATAATTTTTCCAATTCTCTCGAATTGTATCGGTCCTTAGGCTACTGCAGAGAATCAAGCATTTGACAAATTTTCATAGGTAGCTTATATGATTCTTTACACCGCCACGCCTAGTTCAGCTCTAAATCCATCCTCATCCTTGACCAGTACCGCGAAATTGTCTTACAGAGTTTACTTCTTATTATCTCCTACACTATCGCCTTTCACCTTTGATTCCTTTACGTTTGAACACTCTATGCTTGGAAAGCTCGTATAATTCATGAACTTCTTCTTCTAAATAGTCATACACATCCTTTTCCTTCCAATGTGGGTTGTTACTCTCAAGTATTTACACGCTTCTAAATGGTTTATTTCGATGTGCCACTCCTCTTTATCGTTAGTCTTTGCACAATTTTTCCGTTGTTAAAGACATTACTAAATTCCGAGTCGCACTTGCCTTTAAGGCTTTCACCGTACAATGCTTCCTGATATATACTCGTTATGAGACATTGAAACTTCAACGTCCGTGTAACTTGTTACAGAATTATTTCACTTGACTTCCCGTCTCGGTTCATCATTTACTTCCTTTTAGTCCCAAATCTTACTCTTGTCGCTTTTTTTCGTATCTCCTCATAGAATCATTCATATGATTCTTCTTATTATATGGAAACACCATTTATTCTTGTCTACCGCATGCTCGAAATTTGCTTTCCACATTACTCGTGTGATATATCTTCTTGGGATTAATCGCTCTTCCGTCATGTCTTTCATCCGTTAACTCTATGTTGCATTTAACGTCAAGCCATGTTGGATTCTCCACGATGCCCATTCGCTGGCCTATATCCTATGTCATCTCATTCTGGCGCCTTCGGCGGTCACATTGCCTCGGATAGTCGGAGGCTACTTCTTTCGATGGTCTTTTAGTTACCAACGGTCATACCACCATCAACTATAGGGGATTGCTTTTTAGCCTTATGTTTCTTTCATTACTTCTATCGACACCATAGACTTTCTTGTATGCTCGCCATTTCGACTAATATAACTCGTATTCACTGTACTCTCTATGCCGTATCGTCCTCAACCTACCCTCTTCTTAGCTCACCTTTTCCTCAATAATCTTTCCTTAGGACTTTCACCACGTAACTCTCACGGGGATGCGACTACGTTTGTTCTTTGTCTTGACATACGTATAAAGTCTGGTTCATTGATCATTCACAATCAAACCTTCTTTCTTCTTTTGTCTTAATTCTCATCCTTTTTCTCCTAAATGATTTCATTCATAGGACAATAGTCCCAAACAACCGAGTATCATTGACTCCTGCAGCAAGTCAACTTAGAGACTCGACGTTGCTCTTTCCATAATCTCCTCCATCCATTCACACTGCCATAGAAGTACTATCCTCTACTACCTCGACATATTAATGCGAGGGTAATACATGGTTCTTTTAGAATTCTACCAAAAGATGTTGTGTAAAGTCGCCTACTTCACACATAAGATATCTTGCACGATAGTTGGTTCCATACTTTGGATCATAATTTAACTAGCCACACCGCTCTCACGGCCCGATTAAAAATCTCAATCATTTCACGACACCCATTAATGTTTCCTCATTAGTAGTTCACAGGTTTGATTCTCTTCCACCTACATTTAAATGATTCTTGTTCCGGGGACTTCCTCCTATTTACCTCGCTCCTGCCTTCCCTCTTTATTTCTAACACTTCTACCACATACATCACATATACTGAGTGTTCATCACTTGTCATCCTTTTATTTCACCAATCACTTTGTCTTATTTTCGCTGCTCCTCCTAGCTATACTTAAGTTATGGTGGTTTAATGGGCAAATGAATGCTCATAACGGAGGAAAATGATTTTCTGTGTTGAATGTAAAGAATTTCTTGGCCAAAGAAACTAAACTGATTCAATGGATTAAATGAGAGATACTTACAATTGCAGGAGTAACTAAGTAATGATAATTTAATGGGCAAATAAAACTCATAATGGAGACATGTGATTTTCCATGTTGATCCACGGAAAGAAGTGACTGGTAAATATGGCAACTTGAACGAAAAGTTGTGACTGTTGAAGTTGTAGCCCCTCGTTTAATTCCTTTTTTCTTTTTTAAGAAAAATAGGGTAAAAAGCAAAAAAAGGAGGAAAAAGATAAACATAATTCACATTTATGTTATACACACACTATGTATTTATTTTTATAATAATATATAGATATAGATATAGATATTAGTTAGCAAAAAAAAATGTTAATTTTTTTTTTTAGAAAGTAATGTTCTGTTGTTTTAAGTTAGGTTCAAAATTTGCGCCACGTCACCAGGCGTATGTCCTGCTTTTATAATAATATATAGATATAGATATAGATATTAGTTAGCAAAAAAAAAAATGATTAATTTTTTTTGGTAGAAAGTAACGTTCTGTTGTTTTAAGTTAGGTTCAAAAGTTTGTTCATTGAATTTATGCCATGTCTTGAAAGCTTTATTGAAATCATTTGTTAGTTTTGTTGTTACATAGATATATAAAGTTTGGTCCGTTTGTTTGTTCTGATATGATACGAATAAAGCCATTTAGGGTGTGTTCAGTATAGAGGAAAATGTTTTCCTAGAAAATAAGTGAACTTTTTACTTATTTTTTCATGTTCGTTTGGTTGATAAAAAATGTTTTCCGGAAAATACTCATCCAAGCCTCATGTTCGTTTGGTTGATAGAAAACGTTTCACGAAACCATAATCATCCAACTCAACCTAACCCCATGACTGCTTTAACCCCTAACCACACACCCCACTCCCACCCACCCACCCACGCTTCCAACCCCTCCCTCAAAAAAATTTCTTTTGATTTTTTTATTTTTGCACCCCACCCCCAACCCTCCAACCCGACCCCATGCCCCCACCACACCCCATTCCCACCTACCCCTACGCCCTCTACTTCCCCTTCTATTTTTTTATTTTTTTATTTTTTACCTCATGTAACCACTCCCGTAACCATTATACCACCCTCCTCCGCCCTCACTTCTTTCTTACAACATTTTTTCTAAATTTTCTACACGGCCCACATCCTCTCACCACCACACAACTGACATTTTTTTTTGATTTTTATTGTCTATATTGCGGGTTTCTACCCCCAGACACCCAACCCAAAAAAAATCTTTTATCCTTCAATACCCAAATACTTGTCAAAAGTTATAATTTTTAACTACCCCGAACATTCAACTTTTATAATTGTCAACTTTTTCAATTTTTTTTTTGGGGGGGGGGGGGTGGAGGTGTGGGGTGCGGTGAGATGGGTAAGAAAAAAAACAAAAAATTGTCACAACTTTTTTTTTCAAAAAAATATTTTTTTGTGGGGGGGAGGGGGTGAGGGGTGCGGGGTGTGAGGTGCGGGGGGTGCGAGAGGGTTGGGTGTGGGGGGTGGGGTGGGTGGGGTGCAAAAAAAGTCAAAATTTTTTTCAAAAAAAATAATGTTTTTGTGGCGGGGGGAGGGGTGGGGTGGGGTTTGGGTGGGGGGTGCAAAAAACAAAAAATAATGTCAAAACTTTTTTCCTAAAAAAAATTATTATTTGGGTGGGGAGGGGGAGGGATGAGGCGTGGGGTGGTAGGGTGGGTGGGGGTTAGGAGCAGTTGGGGTTTGGTGATGGGGTTGGGTTGGGTGGTGGTAGGGTGGTTGGTGGAATGAAGCTTGTGAACTGCTTTTCCTACTTTTTGTGTAGGAAGTCATTTTCCCCCAATTTTGAGGAAAATGTTTTCCAAAGAGAAATGTTTTCCAAAATTTTCGACCAAACGAACGAACGAGAAAATTGGAAAATATTTTCCTCTATACCGAACACACCCTTAGTCATTAGTTTTTTTTTTTTTTTTTTTACTTTCCTTATTAGTTTGTCTAAAAAAAATTGACACATTTTTATATTTAGAAATAATTTAACTTTGTAAGATTATTTACAACCACATAAATATCAAAGGCTTATTTTGAACCACACATTTCAAAAGTCTTCCTTTATTTCTTAAACTTTGTGCCAAGTCAAACTAAGACAATCTTTTTGGACCGAAGGGGGTAATTATTAATTGTGAGATAAGCGAGATGGGGTGCGAATTATATCAAACCCCGTTGTCAAGTATAAAATAAAAGAGCAAGTAAACATTTGTAAGAAATTTCTAGATAATGTGAATGACTTCAAAACCCATTGTCAATAGAGATGCTCGAAAGAGAGTTAGTTACGACCCAAATCTCAAAATTTAAGTTCATTAATTAAGTAAGTAATTTTCAAACGATAAATTCAGAAAGAGCTGCTATCGGTTGAGTCGCCTCAAATAGATATATGCATAAATTTTAATCCAAAAATTAGTTAATCACGATTAGACATAGCAATGGAGCTCGCCAACTTCACTTGCCTCTATGGAAGGCTCGCTCGCTTTGTTACTTTTACTCTGTTAAACTAACTTCTTGAAGGAAAGGGGGTCGAGTTAAAAGCGTTCTGAATATGCATGCATAATTTTTTTCCTGTGTTTATTGATAAAAACGTGAGCATATTTTGTTTACTTTCTTCGTTAACTCCGTCAAAATGATCAAAAAGTAAGGCACGCGAGTTTGTACTTTGCAAGTTAATGGATGTATCTGGGACGACGAGAAGGAAAAACATTTTAAAGTTTGATATGTGTGTGGGGATTCATTTTTAGTAAAATTATTGTGTCTGAGGTACGTTCATAGGTTGATATGTGTGTCAATTTCTATGTATAATCCCAATACCTAGACTGATCAGAAATTTCTCTATAGTCATTTTCGCCATGGTCAAAAGTGAGAATTGTCACATTTAACAGAAGCCTATTAATATTTATGAAATATCAAGCCTACACAACTATTTACTTAGTTGTTAAAATAGAAAGTGGTAGGCAGGGGCGGATTTATTATGAGGGTGTCAAGTGCCACGCGACATCGCTTCTTAAATTTTTTATTAAATAAACATATATAAAAAATAAATGGAACGAAACTAAAAGGTAAAACCATAATGTGACGTTGCTTCAATAGAAAAGCGTGCGTTGGTCTGTTGGTAAAGAGCTCTACCTTGAAAGCAAGGTCGCGGGTTCAAATCCGCCTGGCCTCATTTTTTTTTTTTGTTGCTTATACTATAATTTAAAACAACTAAAATATAAATAGAACAACACGGCAGTGGGTCCTAAAACCAGTAAATATAGTCCTAAAACTAGTAAAATAACTTAGCCTTTTCCTACTCTAATTCTATACCAAATTGGTCAAGTAACTTAAAAGCTAAAACCCTAAAAAGAATTCACAAGTCATAACCTTAAAAATTCTTTTATCAATTAGAATATAATTGATGGCTGCTCACCTTTCAAATTAGAATATAAGTTCTTCTCGTTCTTTATCCCGATTGCCACATCAGGTTAGCACTTTCTTCACCATAATATTTTGTTAACTGCTTGCAATTTTTTCATGACAATAATTTATTTTCTTTCTAATTTCTACAATGAAATTATTTAGTGTTCATTATATTGATATTTAAATTTACCTATTTTTTTTTGTGGTAACTAACCTTTCCATTAATCACCAGTATAAACCATTACAAGCACCATAGTTGACTGACTCAGTTAAATCTATCCATGAAATCACAAACTGACAACAAAGCTCTGAAACTTAGCTAAAACATAAGATTTTGCAAAATAAGACTTAGCCTAGGTGGAGCTCTAACACAACATGTATATGCAATCTCCTTAGCAATGACTTCATACTCCTTTCTTCTCTTCTCGAAAATTCGTGCATTTCTTTCGATCCATAGGCAATGGACATACTCAGTGTAGATCATTTTAAACAGTAAAGCCCTTTGTGTCTTGCCTTTGGTTGCCTTCAAGATTATCTGCAAATGTTGATCCTATCCAGTAGCAGCTATTGGTTGTCTCTGTATCCAGGTTAATAGTCTACTCCATAGCGACTGTCCATATATGCATTCAACAAATAAATGTTCTCTTGATTCATCATGGTTGTGGCAGAAAACACACGATAGATCAACTGGTACTCCCCATTTATGCAGCCTATCAGTAGTCAACAATCTTCCGTGCATCAAAAGCCATAGCGTGAATTTGGCTTTTGGTCTTGCTGCATTTTGAAAAATCAAGTTCCTCCAGAGGACTCTAGGTTCATTTCCTAACAGTTGAAAGTACACTTGTCTAATGAAGCTTTTCCCAGCTCTTATATTCACTTGCACATGGTTCATGGTACTTCTTGCTTCTATCACCTTTCTGATCATCCAACAAGCCTGCTTGGGGATCTGCATAGTGTTTATGTCCTGGCCTTTTATATAATATAGGTGCACCCACCTGATCCAAAGTTTGTCAGCTTTGTGTGCAAGATCCCAGTGAGTCTTTGCTATAGCTGCCTTATTCCACAAACTTATTTGTCAAGTTAAGACCACCTACACATTTGGGAGAGCATACTCTGCACTGCCAAGCAACTGAGCCTTCTTAGCTGACGTTGTTACTTCCCGACCACAAGTAACTTCTACAGTAGCTATCAACGAGTCGGACCACTTTAGAAGGCAATACAAATAGTTGTGCCCGATGGCTTGGACACCGAATAGGACAGTTTTGTACTAACTGGGCCCTGCCTGCATATGAAAGCTTTTTGGCTGTCCATGAAGAGATTTTCGCCACAATTTTGAGGATAAGTGGTTGCCATTGCATGATGTTCAATTTCTTTGTGGATAAAGGAACCCCTAAGCATTTGAAAGGTAGTTCACCACATGAAAAGCCTGATAGTTGTAGCATTTCCAGCCTCTGAGTTGGGGATACACCTCCAAAATACATTGAACTCTTTCCTAAATTTGCTTCGAGGCCTGAAATCGGAGAACCGGGTAAAGCATTAAAGTAGAGCATTAACAAAAAGAGCTATCCCCTTTGCAAATAGAAGCAAGTCATCCACAAACATAGGTGTGTGATTTTCAAACTAGCACATCTAGGGGTGAAAATAGAATGCCTTCACATATGACAAACCATTTAGTCCTCTGCTAAGATATTCCATAGCAATTGCAAATAGGAATGGAGACATGGGGTCTCCTTGTCTAAGACCTTTGGCCGCATCAAAAGGCTCGGTACCCTCTCCATTGATCAGGATGGTGTAGTTCACTGACTGGATACACTCCATCACCCAAGTAATGAACTGATCAGGGAAGGATAAACATTCCATAACTTGCTTTAGTTAAATCCACTCCATAGAGTCATAAGCTTTTTGGAGATCAATTTTAATCATGCATCTAGGAGATATATGTTTCTTAGTATAGGATTTAACAAGTTCGTGAGCTAAAATGATATTATCTCCAATTTTCCTTCCCAGAATAAAACCCGTCTCGCGCCTCACACAATACTAGAAACCACCTTTTGGAGTCTTGTAGCCAATATTTTGCCGATAAGTTTGTATAAGATTGAGCAGCATGCGATTGGCCTGTATTCCTTAACACTAATTGGATTTTCAGTTTTCGGGACGAGTGTGATAACAGTACAATTTATGGCTTTGTATAGTTTGTTTGTGATAAAGAACTCCCTGACTGCAGCAATAACTTCATCCTTGATTACATGCCAGGATTTCTTGAAGAACTTAGCATTGTACCCATCAATACCAGGGGCCTTATCGCCACCAATAGAATTCAAACTGTCTAGAATTTCAAAGATCGGTGATGGTGGAGCATAAATCAAGTCTTTGTTGGTGAGATAAGACACGTCCTCGCCTCATAACCATTTTGTTAACTGCCGGAAGCCGAGTAGCAGCCGTGCCCATTAGCCCCTTGTAAAAATTTATGATCTCATCTCTTATGGCTCGAGGATCAGTCAATGTAATCCCAAATAAAGGAGGTAAGTTCTTTGATCTGCTTTATGTGTGCCCTTTCCTTGACTACTGCTGAAAAATACTTAGTGTTAGAATCCCCAACCTTCAACCGGTTGACCACTTAGATTTTGTCGTTGGATGCTTTCTTCAATCTTCGGGACCATCTTTCTAGTTCTACAAGATAAGTTTCTCCTCCTGTTGCAAATCATCAGACCAGTGAGTGATCAGCATTTCCTGCGTTACAGCCAAATCAGTTCTTGCTTGAGAGATTTTCTGAGTAACTGTCTTGAACTCCTCAGCATTTAATTTCTTGAGGGCTGGTTTGAGGATCTTTAGTTTGTGCCATATTTTCCTCATTGGTCCTGTGCTACTTTGTTGTGCCCATGTAGCTTGAACAGTTGGTATAAAGGACTGGTGTTCTGCCCATACATTAAAGAACCTAAAAGGGACTTTAGGATTTGGAATCGATATCAAGTTGCAATACCATACGCATGGTCGAGGAGACATTCGGGACACCATATTCTAGTGTAAGGTGACCCCAGTTAAGCATCCATTCAAAATTCCCTATGGCTCTGTCAAGTCTGCTACATATCCTCTCATCTCCATGTTGCTTGTTGGACCAAGTATAGTAATCACCTCTCCAGTTCAATTCTGTAAGTGATAGGTCTTGCATACAGTCATTGAACTCCTTAACCTCGGTAAACTGAACTGGATTCCCATAGAGTCGATCTTGTGAATAGAGAAGGGCATTAAAATCACCACATATCAACCATGGCATTGTATTTCCTGTAGCTAGTTCCCTTAGTTTGGTCCATGTTGCTTTCTTAACTCCTCGGTATTAAACCCATAGACTACCGTTAATAAGCACGTGAAATTGTCCCCTACTTTCTGGATCATACAATGGAGTAGTTGAGCTTCTTCAGTAATCTTGACTGCATTGTACTTGTTGGGATCCCAAATAAGCCATATTCTTCCATTTCTAGCTGTTTGATAGTTGTGCAAGTGTCCCCAATTAGGAGCTAAGTTGTGGCATATCTTCTGAGCTTTGCGTGATTTCACTTTTGTTTCAATCAGGCCAGCCAACTTGATGCTTTTATTCCTTAAAATATTCTTTATCTCTTTTTGCTTGTATCGTTTATTTACACCCCGAACATTCCAAAATAACCAAGTCATAGAGAGTTAGGTGATTGTCCTCCTTGGTTAGGAGGTTTGATAGTTGTTCCACCTTCAACTCTTCTCAACAATCCAAAACTATTTTTCACATGGGTAGGGGTCAGTTTAGGAAAGGAGCTCCAGGATAGACCTAGCCCGGGCAAGTGCTTCTCTATGGGATTTTGTGTTTGAGATGACCCTTCTGCATAATTTGTAGCTATGTGTATAATTGGACATGCTTCTTGTGTATGGTTCTGCTCTTTCATAGATTCTAGTGGGTTTTGTATGGGTTGAGTCCACTTGCCCTTATCCCTGTTCACACCTGGTTCTATAATTGTTTGAGTAACCACATCTTTGTTACTTGCTGTTGTTGGACTATTTTCTTAGCTCCTCTCCTCCTCTTTGAATGTGCATAAACATGGCCGATTTGAGCTGCTCATCAGGACATGGTGGCCAACCACTTGGCATTTTCTTACAGAACATGGGTCGCCAATCATAGTGAATTTGTTGCAAAAACATGTTTCCATTGGGATCCATCACATTCACCTCTTCGGGTAGAGGCTTAGTAGCATCAATTTCCACCAACATTCTAGCAAACGACACCCTCGTTTGTTTGGCTGTGCACTCATCAGCAAACATTGGAATGCCTACAGCACTTGCAATCCTGCTAAGTGAGTCACTCCCCCAACAGTTCATGGAAAGTTTAGGCAGCTTAATCCAAATAGGGAAGCAAGTGGGGAAGTCGCATCAAAATCAAAATTGGCAGTCCGGTTCTTCAGTATAAAGAGGTCGATTATTGATGGTATATGGCCCGCGTATAACACCTTTTGCATATCAGTCATAGACATAAACTTCACTATGAAATATCCTTTCGTGCATAAACGGTCGGGTTTGTTACATTTGACCAATTGTGCTTAATAAATCTGCTCATAGTGTTGTACCCAGGAGTATCACCGATAACGTACACTATTAGGGCGCATTTCCATTTTTCTGTTTCTCGGTCTACCTCATTTTTATCCAGTTGAATCACTGTTTCGCCATTAACGATTTGCGGAGGAATGTAAGAGAGAGACATACCGTTACCTACTGATCTGTTTTTAGCAAACAAGTTCACCCACGAGTCCTCCGTTAATCTTTCCTTGTCTGTAATTAATCCCAATGCCAACACCAATTGTGACTGAGAAGCAGAACCCTAATGGAATTTACCTATTTTTTATTGTTTCTTTACGGTTTTTAATCCTCGTAAGAGTTATCGACATGAACTTTTTATTTTACGTCTTGAAAATATCGAGATGGTTAAAATTTCAATTTGAGAATACAGTTTTGCTCATCAACTCCAATTAACTCTTGTTGCGATTTCTAGAAGATGTGATGAAGTGCAGGAACTTTTATCATTGGTTTCTGATATATTAAATATGGTTGGAGCTTCTTTCAAGCGTAGAGATGAACTTTGTGAATCTCAAGCAAAAGAAATTGAAGAAGCATTATGTAAAGGCGAGCTTGAAACTGGTAGGGGCTTGAATCGAGAACTAGGTCTTGCTAGAGCCGGTGATACTAGATGGGGATCTCACTACAAATCTTTTAAAATTTTTATTCTGATGTTTGGTCTTATCATTGATGTACTTGATGCTATTGTTGTTAATGCCTGTTTTGAAGAAAAGTGTAGGGCAGAGGGTTATCTTAAAGCATGTTTGACATTTGAGGTTGTCTTCATGTTGCACTTCATGCGCACTATTTTAGCAATCACAAATGAGCTTAATGCAGCTTTTCAAAAGAAAGAGCAAGACATTGCAAATGTCATGCTACTTGTTAGAGTGGCAAAGGAGCGACTGCACTAAGAGAAGAAGGTTGGGATTCACTTATTGATGAGGTATCTAAATTTTGTATCAAGTATGATATTTCGATACCTAAATTTGATGAGTTTTATGTTATCCTTGGAAGATCACGTCGGAGAGTTGCTGAGTATACTGTTTTACATCACTACCAAGTTGCAATATTTTATAAAATTATTGATTGGCAACATCAAGAACTCAATAATCGCTTTGATGAGGAGACAACTGATTTGCTTCTTGGAATTGCTTGCTTGAACCCAACTGACTCCTTTTCAAGTTTTAACATTGAAAAAATATTGAGATTAGTTGAATTGTATCCTGATGATTTTGATAAACATGCTAGGATTGACCTCCATTTTTAGCTTCGAGAATTACATTGTTGATGTCCGTGATCATGATAAAAGGTTTTCCGATCTTAAGAGACTTTGTGATTTTTCCAAGAAACTAGTAGAGACAAAGCATGGAACTTATCCTCTCGTGTTCCGACTAGTGAAATTTGCTTTACTTTTGCCAGTTGCTACTGCTACAGTCGAAAGAGCTTTCTCTGCGATTAAGTTGATTAAGACTGACTTACGAAATCGAATGGATGATGAGCTTTTGAGTGGTTGTTTGGTGCCTTATATAGAAAAAGAAGTATTTAGTACTATTTTTAATGAGGATATTATGGATACCTTTCAAAAGATGAAGTCTTGTCGAGGAGAATTGTAATAATGTACTTGGAATGAGTTTTATTAATATGATTTGAGTTGTCTTTTTTATAATATGATATCATTATAGTGATTTATTCAGTTGTTCACTCTTTTACATGGTGACACCAACATGAAAATCCGTATGTACGCCACTGGTAGGAATACTTGAGAGATTTTATTAACCACCGCAAAAGCGAATGATTAACTTATTAACGGAAATTTCAAATTTAAGAGCTTAATTGTTATTACTCATTTTTGTATAGACGAAAGAGGATGACACTCCACAAGAACAGGATCAAATGAATACATATATGCACATTCTCTTTTTGGCAAGTAAGAATCTATATATATAATATAAAGCTAAGCATAGACAAGGTGATGTGACATATCTCTATAACCAAGGATCCTATTTATCTTTATTCTCCTTTTTTTGACTTTTTTCTCATTTTTTAAATTAATTTATTTATTTTAAAAAGTCGTCTTTATAAGTCACACCTCTTCATCTTAATAAATTTCACTCTTAATTAAGAATATCCATTACTCACATTAAATCACCTTAATTATAAAAAATTAATGTGTAGTAAGTTGCCAATTAAGATAGGAGATGAAAAGATGAGAACAAACCCATATTGTCGACCAAAAATTCTTCCATTTTAGCTCTACTATAAGGCTGCATTAGAAAATTCTCCAGTATGAGGTCCGCTGTTTTTTTAAAAAAACTTTGTATAGTAACAATTTGTCTTTGGGAAAATTTATATAATAGTGAAAAG
>NC_081350.1:39944443-39951602 GCF_029784015.1 Lycium ferocissimum | reverse complement strand
CTTTGTGAAAATAAAAAGCATATTTTGGGTTGATTATTTTTAAAACATTATTAAAACCCTCTTAAAGTTCTCAAAAGAAGATATTTTTCCCCGTTTAAAAAAATTTAAATAAAAATTTTGCAATTTTTGGTCCCAAGTCCCATATCCTTTACGAAATTTGATGCATTTATATATTTTACAGTGAATTATGAGGGATTGATGCTATACGTATGTTATCTTTGCTGACAATAAATCATATAAAAGATAATAACCCATGATAAAGCAAGTCGTAACGTGCACTGAGCATTTCTAATAATACAAATCTATTCAAAGACCGAAGATGCAAAGAACATACATAGCCCAACTAAAGAGTGAATTCATAAAAAGGGACAAAGCATATTTCACCAAAATCGTTCTTCACACACGAGCTCCAGAAGAATGGTGATATCAACGTGCAAGAAATTTGTTCGAGCGATAATATGTCTCTACAAACTACAACTTTCAAGAAGATGGTGCACAAGATTGAAATGCGAAGATTCAAGTTTTGGAATGATGTACCCATCAGGAAAGTTAATACGCGTTGTTGTCACGACCCAAATCATGGATCATGCGGGCACCCACACTAACCCTCCCTGGTGGGCGAACCCTTCAGATAACTACCTTAATTTGATACAACATGCGGAATAAATATTTTCATTATAAGAAATTCCCAAATCTCGGTCTAGACTCATACAAGAGGCTTCTAAGAAGTTTACAATTTGAAATACGTACTCAAAACCGGATACGATCATAAGGATAGAGAACAATGTAAATCTAAGGAGAGACTCGGGTTGCAATAGCTCACCCAAACGTCTTTGACGAATTAATGCTCGAAACGGCCGTGAGAGACTCCGAACATCACCCGAAAATAACTCTCTACACTCCAAGGAGTGTAGCAAGAGAAAGGGAGCACAACACTAGGCTCGTAGGTATCATAGGGCCGACAATGGTTAGTTCACGCGCATATAAACAAGAAGCAAACTAACAAGTGCGTACAAGTAATCAAACACTACCACACATCTAGCACATGAAAGTTCTGCATTAACGATAGTCAACATATGGATCTCAATATCGTATTATAAGCCTAGGGAGAATTCTATAAACCTCGATTCCATCCCGCCTTAAAAATAAATACTCACAAACAACAACTCAAACATCTACAAATCAAGAATCAATCTGCAGAATGTGCCATGCAATTATTACGAATGACTATTCAACGAGTAAAAAGTTACAATGCAATGTCGTACATGTAAATGTTATGCAATGCAGAGTCACCTCGACACTCCACTCCCGTACACACATGCGATGGCAATGCCTCTCATAGTCATGACCCATGGGGTAACCGCGTCCATGCACCACTCGCTCCTGGAATATAACCTCGATCACGAGGCACACTCTTCACGATCTCCAAGAAAGACCCCGTACCTGACACTCCATCGTTCCCGCAAGAATCCCTAACAACACTCACAATCTCTAAACCTCTGAGTCTTCCTTCACTTCTCAATCTCCGTGAAACTCTCGAGTCTCTCTCCGTCACCCTCAATCTCCTAGAATCCCAGCCTTCTCTCCCCCCCCCCCCTCCCAAGAAAACCGCAGTCTCTCAATCACTCTCCCTCACCATTATAACATAAGAGTAATATGAAAGCATGTCATGTACGATATCGCCTCCTCTCCCCACTATATCACCAATATGCAAATAAACAAGTACAAGTCATATTATTGCCCACGGCTCAATCATCAATATTACCCTTCCCTTTCATATGCGATGAGCTATATGTGATAAAGATACAACCAGTGATAATTACATCACATAAAGACATAGAATACGGGGATGCATGCCTCGCATGGAATCAACCTCAATAATCACCGCAATCATAGGTTCCATAGATTCATACTAGGGAATTGCACCAATATTCACTCGAATAACCTTCCTCTTCCATACGACCAGGGAGAACAAGAGAGAGAGAATTATATCAAATACATGAAATCACAATACAATGACAGCTCACATAACAATATCGTAATAATGGCGACGAGCCCACATAACAAAGATACGATAATGGCGACAAGCCCACATAACAAGATTGCAATAATCGCGACAAGCTCACATAACAATTTTCGTAATACCAACCTAGACGGAATTTACCTCCACACCATGCCCGAAGGCTCATCATGCTTTTCCCGTCAATCACTACTATTTACATACGTTTCGCTAACCGGAGTCTAGACATAAAGTAAACCGTAACCTACTCTTAATGCCGAACAAAGTGTCACGAACTTTCACGCTCAAAGCTTTTTCCTTTCCGGCGTTTCCGAACGGACAAAATTATCCTAAACGCTTATTCGTCACACAATATGTGTACGCTACCTAATAATACTAACCTATATTAAGACGCCAACAACTATGGTTAAGCGACAGGAGATTCAACGTATTCTAACGTTAGTAATTCTTTCTAGATGTTTAGGCGATGTTTTCCTGTATCTAAAAAAACCATCCACATACTACCAATACAACGTCAATAATTATGTGTTCAATAATCCAAATCCACAACAGCCCACACAATATTCTAAATTCAGCCCACATTCATAACATGCAATAACGATTCACATACTACGCTCGACATTCTCAAGTTACTTTTATTAGTTTGTACTTAACGTTTTGGCATGTAACAACTTATTACAGCCCATCCAACATACAATATGATGTATACTTAACTTATAATTATTCTTTCCAACTTAATGAAAACACAAGTCCAAAACAGTCCACTACCACAACATGTCCAAAACAATTTCTTAACCGACAACATAACGATGTTCGGAATTTTGCAAACGTTACTTAACATACTAAGCCAACCACATGCGATTTTTATACATCATTTCATATCTTCTTTTCATATAATTTCAGTAAGTTATGACCAGCTATCCACACGACAAGTACAACATCAATTCATACGCAACTACGCTATATCGTCATTTTTATAATCCTTATAACAACTCACAAATGACTTTAGTTTCAACTCCAACCATTAAACACCTTCCTTTCCATCATAAAATTCATGATAATAACAATCAAAATATCAAGTAAAACAGTTCACTAACTTCTTCACAAAATGTACCACACGCTAGCTACACCATGCTTCAACATCTCTCACATAAAAATCATCAGATTCAACCATTTTCATACTAACATAACTTCACCTTTAACCTTCCAATTCTTTTCATTCTTTTACCATGAGATCTATGATAGTAACAACCATATTTATTAAAGAAAATCAGTCCATTAATTCCACTCAAACAGTCCCCTACGGCCAACTAACATTCCAACACCAACTTTCATGATTTTATGCATGCGATTCATGTTCAAGTTACAACCATACTTCAACATCAACACATATAACCCCCATAACTACTATCATGTTCCAACATCAATACACCTTATTTCATGCATACAACTTATATTCACACATCTACATCACCCTTAATACTTGAAAAGAAAGTTAGATCTTACCTTGACAACTTGACTTCTCTACTTTGGCTAGAGTTGGTGACTTGAGATGGAAAATGGTTCTTGTTGTTCCAAAGACTATCTTCACGTTTTAGGGACCTTCTAAAGGGTTGAAACACCTTGAAAATAATATTTGGATCAAGACCAAAGCGGCTCAAAAATCAGCCCCTGGCCGAATGCTCCCTCTTTCCTCTCTAGGTTTTCTTTCTTTGTGTTGTGTAGTTGAAATGAATTGTGATGGCTGATGTCTTAGTCATTATTTGGTTCAACTTGATGCCTTTACAAGCTGGTCACATGCTCCACTTATGGCATGAGTCACTCCATTAACTTTACACTTAAAATTCCATTATTTGTTTCACAACTTTCGCCAAGTGTGGCTAGCCTCACCTTCTTGTTTCTCCTTTCTTCTTTCTTTTTCAATTGTTTACAAGACAATTGTATGTGTGGTGAATGATTCATACACACACCCTTTGTCTATTGTAATCATGCCAAGATGGATGAGCAATATTTAATGTGAAATGATCCTCCACCATGTTATGTCCTCCTAAAACAATGTATACTTTCATAAAGTAGTGGATGCTCAAATATTCAATTGTATGCTTCAACTTTTTTCTCCTCAAAATTTCCAGCCCTATGGCCGAATGTAACATGTATGTTTCTTCCAAATTTAATTGTCCACAATATGTTGAAAATGTAGTGGATGAATCAACATTTAATTTCACACTTGTATGTCTTCCATTTGCTCTATTTTAGATGACTTTGAGTCATCCTTTTTTTTTTCTACCTTGGACGTTTGATGCTCTTGTTGGATCATTATTGTCACAAATTTTTACTTAACCCACAATTAAGTAGTTCCTAATTTCCAACAACATTCTTGTACTAAGTAAAATTTGTAACCGATTATTTCTAGTTTAGAAATTAAAATCCTAAGTTTCTATCTCACGTTGATTCTTTCGCGAATAACTCACGTATAAAAATACGTGGCCTAACATTCTCCTCCTTTAGAACATTCGTCCCGAATGTCAAATGAGACTAAAACTCGTCAATTAAATAACCGAATCATCCGTTATCGCGTACTATAGACAGCAAGATTAGACCACGAAAAGGGTGTTTTAGGAATATTATGCCTAAAAGTGCTAAACGACCAAATGGGTCGTTACAGTTGTACTCTTTTTCCCTTAATCATTCCTAACAAGAGAAATAAAAGAATTCTTCTCTCTTTTGCTATAATATTCTTTTTTTCGCTTTATTATTTTATAACAGTTTTTAATTTTTGAATTTAAATTCAAATAAACTGATTATCTGTTATAGAAATAAAATAAAAAAAATTGTTTTTTTGGCCTGGCTCAAGCCCAGGTAAGTGACGTTACTACACGGAGTTAAAAAGGGCCAAAAATCGCTTCACTCGATGTGGGATTCACCCACTTTCCCTATTTTATAACAAACGATCAAATTTTTTTTTTTTTTCACAATTAAAATGTTAGTGTGTGTTTAATTGGAGCTAGTAAGGACACATTACCTATGAAATATTTTGAAGCATATCTATACGATTACCCACATTAATTGAGTACTTACTTTCAGAATAATATATTTTGCAGGACTCTATTTGTTTACATGACTCATAGAAATATATAATGCATGGAATTTGATCATCTTAATGTCAAGTAATTACTCTCACCGTTTCATAATAAGTGGTGTTTTTAGTTTAGGCATACTTCTTAAGAAAATTACTCACTCCTATTAAGTAAAAAGTATTTTTAATAACTTAGTCTTACGTACTGCTAGCCAAAAACCCTCTAAAATCAACTTATTTTAAAAAAGTGTTTTTTTTAAAAGAGATTTAAAAAAAATATTTTTGACTAAAAACAAATAAGTGCTTGATCAATTAATTTAAAACATTTTTACAATTGTTTGACCAAGCTTTTAAAAAGTGCCTCAAGGTATTTTTCTCCAAAGTGCTTTTCAAAAAAAGTGCTTTATCAAAGCTACTTTTTGAATAAAAATCGTTTCCGCTACACCCTGCCGCATATTTTCTCAAAAGTTTGGCCAAACACCTCACTTTTTTTTAAAATAAGCACTTATTGAAAAAAATAAGTACTTTTGGAAAAAAATTAGCTTGGCCAAACAGGCTATTAATCAAATGCCTTAAAAAAACACTTATTTAACGATTTCTTGGTTATGTAAACTCCACTTATTTAAATAAGGATAAAATTGGAAGAAAAAAACTAATGCCTTGTTGATTTTGTGAAACAACACCAGTTATTTTAAAATAAAATAAAAATCTAAAGACAAACGGGAGTAAGTCATTAGATTTTAAGACTTCCAATAAATAAAGCGAAACGCATGATATAATTCCCTTTAGTAACTTTCTTTTCTTTATTGAGGTTCAGCTCACTTCATTCTCGTTTTCTTTTTAGTTTTTTTTTTACGTTTTGCAAGCGTTTATAGATTAATTAATTGTACTACCATTAATAGTTATTAACCATGCCAAATACTCCCTCCGTTCCATAATAAGTGTCACCTTCGGAAATCAAGACATAAATTGTCTAGTTTTTTTCAATTCTACCCTTAGACAATAAAGTACTCCCTCCGTCCCATAATAAGTGTCACCTTAGCTAAAACACGCATATTAAGAAATCAATAATGCAATGTAAAGTTTACCAAATTACCCCTATATAATAAAAATAAATACTTTTACCTTTTGATTAGAGCATGCACAAGAAATAAACCTTTTGACACTGGGAATTCAACAATACCAAGTTACTACGTGGCTTTTCCAATCATCATTTAGATGTTACTTTATTGTCTAAAGGTAGAATTAGAAAAAAACTAGTCAATTTATGTCTTAATTTCCTAAGGTGACACTTATTATGGGACAAAAATTTTACAATACACTTATTACGCGACGAAGTATAGAATAACTTTCCGAAGAGGTATATATACTTTAACAATTCCCTTCAAATGAAGTTTTACCTCCCCACATAATTTGATTAGAACTAAGAAGTAGCAAAACTATCTCTTTATGGCATCTCAATCGTGTCTTTTAAGAACCAACTTCTGCCAAAACTTACATGCTAACTTTCCAGTATGTGTCTGAAATGTCAAGAGTTTGATGTCAAGCATAAATTGATACATTCAGAAGATCACATAATCTTTAAATTAAACAAAGTACTCAATGAAAACAAAGAACTGAGAATGAAACTCAGAACTAATTTAGAAAACAAAGAAATAAAGTACTGAGAATTGAAAACAAAGAACTGAGAATGAAACTCAGAACTAATTTAGAAAACAAAAAAACAAAGTACTGAAAACGAAAAACAAAATGAAATGCCATTAAGAGGACATACTACTATAAAAAGTTTGTGATAAGTTTGATGATCTAATTTTACTAAAGATCGGCAGGTGGGATTGTTGGGATATATACTATTAACCATGTATTTAGATATAGTATTTATTATAGATCAATTATTTATTCATTGTTTAATAAAGAGTTAAATAGATCATGTACTAGTATATGTGTTCTTTACTAGTAGATGATTTAGTGTATAGAGTTTAGCTTATACACGGAAGATTAAATCGTCGGTTCTTATAAGATAAAATTTATGTTCACAATCTAGGATGGAAATTGGGCAAAAC
>NC_081350.1:39895798-39944343 GCF_029784015.1 Lycium ferocissimum | reverse complement strand
AATGTTAAACACGTCCTAACAGAGGTCGAGTTTTCTCCAATTCCTCTTATATCTTTTCTTCTTTGTTACTTTAAAACTCGGACAGCGTTTGTTTGATATGTCATCATTTCTTTACCTATATTCCTTTATAACTCAAGCTCCCGATATTTGTCCCTTTGCATGTGTTTATAATCGTGGTCGTTGTTTCATTGTTGATTCTACGTTTGATATAACAAAGAACAAAGTGGATTCTTTATCTTTCCTTGTATTGTTAGTTTCTTCTAACGGAACACACGTAATTAAAGATAAAATCATTCCAATGTAAGTAAAGTGAAAGCAAGCGGAATAGATGTGCAAAATAAAGTAATGGAAAACACATATGTTTGAATGGATTCGGTCCATTTTAAGGCTACTACCGCACGCACGTGGTGATCGTTCTTGTTTGAGCTTTAGCCCGGAACCTTCATATATCGCTGCGGAGGCCTGATGGGGCCGACTCGAGAGAAATTATGTTGGGCTTTTAGCCCGACACCAAATGCTTGAGATGACGAGTCCCTTGGACTCGTGTGCGATGGTCATGCATAAAACGAAAGGAAAAGAATTAGTATGCGATCGATGGATAATGTCAAACATATGAAAATATAAACTCAATTCTAAACCAAATGTATTGTAAACTCCATGTCGATATACTGAACTCACCAAACATCCAAATCATATTATACAAATTGGGACTAACGAGATAGCATGGGCGGAGACCAAGCCCTAAAAAATGCGGCCATAATCTATTCTAAGTACGACGATACTTTCTTTAAGGACGACAAGAACATGTACCAAACATGGTAACTATTTCAACCACGGTATGACAAGCCTATTGAATATAGTATCTATTCCTTTTTATAGAAGAAAAACAACGAGCTGACTAATTTCCTCTCAAGGGATAGCATTTGTTTTATCAAAGTAACCATATTCCATGGCGAACAACAAAGAGTCACAATTCATAGTAGACTAGCTGAACCTTTCAAACATTGCACAGATTATTATATTGAAATGGCAATTAAAATGCAGCAGGAGATCACAACAGTAGCAGCAAGAAACATTAATACGACGGGCAGCAGCTGAACTTAGATGAAAAAGAAAGAAAAGAGAATAAGAGGCAGCACAAAAACAGAGTGGCTAATTGCTTCTCACAAAACAAAAGTTATTTTTCTTTCTATAAACTTGCATGAAGCAAGAAAAACAGAACTTCGGAGGAAAGCCCCCCTGAAAGGAAGCATAATTTCAATCGAAAGTTACTATCAAACTTTTTAACTGGATTCTAATCCCAAAAAGACATCCTAAACCAAGTAAGTTCGTCGTTTAAGCCTAACTCTACATTATCCTAAATTGGACTTAATCACAAGGTAAGAAATCAAATCTACTCATCATAGACAGGTTCAAAAATGTTTAAACGTGCTTCCACGACAACTTCTTCTCAAGTTAAACAAAAAGCATGCTTTAAGGGGATAAACAAACTGAACTTAACCGCACATAATAACTTGCTTATCCGGATATAAATATTATACTAAACAAGTAATGAGATTAACTATACTAAGCATGATCACTAGATTAAACAAAGGAAAGAAAGAAAATCCTAGATACTATGCACATAACTGAACCAATCTAAAAAGTGGACATAATAAATAGAATTGAACAAACAGAGCATAAAAAGCATATGAGAAATTAACAACATGCTCAAAACCGCCCACTACTCTTTTCAATGTGGACAAACATTTGTATATATTTATCATAACCAACAACACCTACATATACACCTGATCAACTGGACCAATGAAATAGGAAAACTAAGCTACGCTAATCCGAGATCGGATCAAGAGGCATAATTATCAGACGACATGTATTCTCAACCAAAGTACCACAGATGGCTAGATAAAATCCGAAACTAATCTACGAGAAAATACAAACATACCAGTTGTCATGAATTTTTAAAACTAAAATTAAAACCGATCGCTATAACAACATACACGAACACATCGAAACTTTGTGATTCAAAATAAAGCAAAAGAAAAAGAAACACACTGACCTTTTGTGGGTGCAGTGAAGTGGAGCGTCGACGTCACGAACTTGAGCTCGAACTCAAGCGAACCCGAACCCGATTAAAGTGAATAAAGTTTCAAACCTAATATCTAAAAAAATGATATGTTGGCTGTATT
The DNA here is from genome assembly GCF_029784015.1 of Lycium ferocissimum. Classification (NCBI taxonomy): domain Eukaryota; kingdom Viridiplantae; phylum Streptophyta; class Magnoliopsida; order Solanales; family Solanaceae; genus Lycium; species Lycium ferocissimum. The sequence continues at coordinate 39,942,154 of NC_081350.1, read as the reverse complement.
TTAGAGTGAGGTTATGGCTATTGAAAAGGAAATCCTCTTTTAAAACCTCGTAACTGAAAAATGTAGAAAAATGCTTAAGAGGGTTTTTGCGGCTGAAAGAGTTCTCCTTTCATGGATGATAAATCTGAATATTTATAGGCTGATTTAGGGTTTATTGGAGTTCGATTTGGGCGGGATTTGAAGTGGTCCGTTTGAAAATCGAATCAAATCCTACAGTCGATCTTTCTTTTTTCAGATTTTTGGCCGTTTGTATTTGACCAAATCGTGTATAAAAATGGAAAGGTGGAACCTGCCATGGCCGAAAACAAAATGGTTTCTTGTTTGGAAGAGGAAATAAGACAGGGTTTGCACGAAAATGAAAGGATAAGGCTCTGCCATGGTGAAAGTGGGTTTGTTTTTTACTGGAAATGGGAGAAGAGATGAAGAAGATGACGAGGGAGAGAAAAGGACGAGGGAGAGGAGAGAGAGTAGAGAGAGCAGGCGGCTGATGTTGAAGAAAGAAAATGAGGGTTAGGTTTTTTTTTGTTAAATCGTTTGGGCTGGGTCGGGTAAAAAACGGGGATGGGCTGGCCGAGAATTTGGGTTGGGTAAATTAAACATATGGGCCGACCTGTTGATTTCAAGTGTGGGCTGATTTATTTAAATGGATAGTGGGTTGATTAGGGCTATTAATTTAATAACTAGTACAAGATGTGTTATGTAAAGACGATTAATAATTAGTATTTAGAGAATAAAGGATTTAATAAAGTAAAATTAATTTACGAGTACGAATCTTAAAAGTGAAGCGATGACGAATCATTTAAAATTTGTGATAAAGTAATGAAAGTAATGTTAATAGAAAAAATAGTAATAATATTAATAGCAGTAAAAATAGTAGCGAAAATGAAATATCTAGATTTAATTAATTTAAAAGCCCAAGAAAATAAATTGGAATAAAGGAGGGACAAAATTGGGTGTCAACAATGTGGACGAATTTTTATGGACAAAATAAGCTCCCATGCACTTGTTGACGATTGTTTTCAAATATTTAGCATGGTTAACTTCAAGGTGTGTTTTCATACATTCATAGTGATAGTTCAGGTTAGGTAAAGGGAACAACTAATAGTTGGGGTGTGAAACTCGCAATAAAATGATAGTTCATGCGTGTTTTTAACCATTATCTCAAAAGTAAATTTCACCTGAATTTTAATATTTTGTACCTAATATAATATAACATGACACTCCAAAATAAGTTAATGACATTTGGGATAATTTATAAACCTCCGTCAATATTTCACTTCACAACACTAATCTTTATTGTGGTTTACGATATTACATTTACTTTTCTTATTTTTTATTTCATTGTATTAATTTTAACTAATTATCATTAATGTCAAAAATATGATTTGACTACTTTTCCTTACTAATATACTCGTTTGTTTAGTGAATCTCATAAACACCTCTTTTAATTAGCAAAAGATTGATTCTTAAAGCATCAAAGAGGTCAGTGACAAACATAAAATTACGAGCTTGACATGGTCCAAGACTTTGTTACAAAGAAATAAAAATAACAAGACAAACATAATTTTGTAAACCACAAGGGAGACTAGGAAGCATGAGTTGAGACGACCTCTTGTAGTCTTTTTTAATTTAATAGACCCCCCTTTTTATCTATTCTTGACCTAGGAAAATGCTAAAATCATGTTTGCGTGTGGTCAGGGGCTTTTTTGTAGTTTTAAGTACTTTAAATCAAAATTAAATTTCCCCCCAGCTTGAGAATTAGCTGTTGCTTTTATTTTATTTTTTTTAGAAAAATTGAACTTGGCAGATTTAAGTTGATTGATTCAATCATTTGGAGTTGTCGTTTCTTATAATTTTAAGTTAAGCATTGTTTTCATTGTATGTGAGCTTCATTTTGAACTTGGGTGGATTGGTTTTGCGAAATTGTCGTTTGTTTGGATTAGGTGTCGTTATGATAGACCGAGTCCTTAAAAGTTTATCTCTTAATTTTGTGGGAGTTTGGTGAATATTTAATGTGATCTTGGGTGAAATTTTGAATTTTGCTCGGAACATGTCAAATTTATGTTTAACATTCAGGTCTATAATAAATTTATATTCAGGTTTAGCAGAAGAAGAATTAGTTGCAGAGTATCAAACCTAATATTCGGGTATGAACCTTGGTTTATTTTACATCGCTTCATATTTGAATCTACTGATTTCTTCATTATTTGTAACAATAATTTCTAGATTTATAAGCAACTTATAGTTTATACTAAACCAATGCATTGTCTATATTCACTATAGTAACTTCGAAGAATTAGTTGAGAAATTGTTTGTTTGGATTGAGTGTTGCTATAATAGATTGGGTCCTACTGGCACTACAACAAAATATGCTTTTAGCGGCAATTAATTTGCGATAATAACTTAATTGCCGCTAATTATATTCTAGAATCAATTATTACCGGTAATACTAAACTTTAGCCCAAACAATAAATGCTGCTAAAGGCTTTAGCGACCTTGGATCTAATGGCATTAATCAATTGCTGGTAAATGTTTTTGTGGCAATAACTATTGCCGCTAAAAGGAAAATATATTGCCACTAAAAGCCTCTTTTGGTGTAGTGTGGGGAACTTATATCTCAATTTGAGGGAGTTTGATGAAGATTTAAGGTAGTTCTGGATGAATTTTTAGATTTGTGGTAAAGGTTGAAGATGAATAATAACTTTAGCCGCATGTTTTTATAAACAGTTCTTGATTTATTATAAACTACAACCTAACAATAGTTTTTTTATAAAGGAAACAAAATTTTAAAAATAAATGTGAAGTTCTAAAGTATAATACTGAGATTAGTTTATGCTAACAACATGAAATTAGTGACTTGACATAATAATTATCTAAAATACTGATAAATAATTAGTAATGTTAATAATATGTTAATAGCAAAGTTGTGATGGCTTGTTATTGATTATACAATAACTTTAGTATGCACATTATTATAAACAGTTTATTAATTTATTATAAACTACAATCTAAACTACATCCACTGGAAACAAATCACTCCTTCGCAAAATCCGAGTTTTTCAAGCTTGAAACTCAAGCTTCAATAATGGTTGTCAATGGAGCATTTCATATGCTCTTTTGACCTGGAAGGAGGAGGAAAAATAAAGCAGGAATGGGTTGAGAGATAGGAAATACATTTTTATATTTTTTATTTTAATTTATTTTGTTATTTATTACTTTGGACCAATTCGCAAAACTTTGGGGCTAGTTTCTCATGTTATATATAGTCTTAGATTAATTATCACTAATCCTAAAAGGGGTCTATACATTGAAAAATTAAAATTTAGGGTCTAATTCTCAATTGAGTCTTGGTTAAAAAGCCTTATAATTAGTGGCCCTGGGAGACCAGTGTTACGAAGAGAAATTTGGGAGAAGATCTCTGAAATTAATCTTACATTTAATATGTTTTAATAAGCTAGCTATCTTGGAGTGTCATGCCATATTTTCAATACAAAATATTAACATGCATGTGAAACTTATTTTTTAGTTAACTTGATCAAAATTGGATAACTTTTATGTGACAATATATATATAAAGAATGACTTTTGTGTGATAAAATTTGAAGTATGAGTTTTATGTGATGAAAACTAGAAAAGTAATTTTTTGTGGTAAACTTTAAAGTTAGATGACTTTTATGTAACAAAAAATAGAAAGATGATTCTTGTGTGATAAATTGAAAGCTGGATGACTACTAGTGAAATTCAACCCTTTTTTTGTCATTCTAACTTTGCTTGTATAAATGTCAAATATGTTCTTGGATTATTACATTTAATCCTTTTATTAAGCCTATTAAACGATTATAAGAGAGCTACATTAGATTCTCTGGTCAAAATATGTATCTTCTGAGTAATGCTATATTTACTTACTTAGGCTTTAGTTAGATGACTTTTAAGTGAAAAAATACTAGTTATTTTGTTATAAGCTTTTACTTGGATGAACAACAGCGAAATTTTTCCTTGAAGCAACACTAAAGTTAATTATTTTAATTTTACCCCAAAGAATATGGTGAGATGGGTGAGGGCCCTATATCATGAACTAAAGGTCTTGGATTTGAGTTCTGGGAATAACGCAACTCCTGGTAGTGAGTATTTTGCCTTATATGGGCCCTACTCGGCGCCAATATGGTTTAGTTGGGCAAAAGTCACAAAAATCTGTGTAACTAACTTCCATTATAAAAACCAAGTTTTCTTAAACAGATAAAATTGTTGCCTTAATAATGGATAGCTAGCCTGATATTGTTTCCTTTATTCCATATTATATGAAGGTATTTTACTGGTCATGATGTTTAAGGTGTTGAGAATAAAAGAAAATATGTGAAGTCTTGGGCTCCTTGATGTCATTCTGTTAAAAAAAAAAAAAAAAAAAAAAAAATAAGGTATCTCTTTAAGATGATCAAGTTCATTGATCACACAACCAAAATCAAGAAGAGTAGTTCTGTGTGATTCTATCTCTGCTTTTAGGAATTAGGAACCCTGTTTGAAATGTCGCGTGATGATAAATTAAAACTATAAAATTTGAATTCTTGAAAATTGTAAATAGTATAGTATTAGTCAAAGATTTTGATTATGTCTCAAAGTGGAAGAGTGTTGTGGAGGGTAATGTTTTTAGTAAACTACATGTTGATTTTGATATTTGCTACGCAACCGAATTACATTCTTTTGGTTTATTGCGATTGCTTTTGGACCATCATGGACGCTTTTCTTGGGAAGTTTGTTGATTTTGGAGTAAATAAGTTCAAAAGTATCAACGACTTTGATGAGAATTTGGAAACTCTGGAAAGAAATGTAAAGCTATTATCAGATAGAGCATCTGATGTGAAGACAAATGTTGAGAATCGAGAGCGATTTGGGAAGAAGAAGAGGAAAAGAGAAGTTGGTTCTTGGTTTGATGAGGTTATGAAGGTCGAAGAAGGATTACGTGCGTTAAAAGAAGAAGTAACACGAGGGAGGAAAAATGGAGGTGCTTTGGAGAAGATGAATGGAAGGGTTGGAGAACTTCTAGAGCAAAGTAAACATTTTGGAACGCTTGTACATGATATGTATGAGAGCGAGGAGTGTCTTTTACTGGCGCCTCAAGTTCACGAGGAAAAATCAAAACAAAATTTAGAAGCGATTTGGACATGGTTACATGTTGAAAATGTCTCAAGCATCGGTATTTATGGGATGGGAGGTGTGGGCAAAACGACTTTGGCAAAGCATATACATAATCGTCCTGTTAATGAGATTCATTATCAAGTCCGTTGGGTTACTGTTTCTCAAGGGTTTAGGATCAAAAGATTACAAGATGATATTGCCAAAATTGTAAAGCTGGACCTTTCAGATGAAGTTGATGAGCTTAGAAGGACAGCCAAATTAAACCGGGCATTCGAAGAAAGGAAGAACATTGTTATCATATTGGATGATGTCTGGGATCGCCTTAGCTTGGAGAAGTTGGGTGACCCTCTTGGTGTGGAAGGGCTAGGATATGAGAGCGTGGCGAGGTCCGGATATCGAGCTAGTTGCGATTCTAACTACTCGCTCGTATGAAGTCTGTAACGCAAAAGATGGGTTGTCGGTTAAGCTACTCGAAGTGGAGAAACTCAATACTCACAATGCTTGGGAGTTGTTCAAGAAGAGTCTAGCAGATGAGAATGTGCTTAGTCCAGATATCGAGCTAGTTGCGAAATCCATGGCAAGAAGGTGCAAGGGCTCGCCAATTGAGCTCATCACTTTGGTAGGAAGCATGAGAGGGGTGACTGATATGAGGGAGTGGAGGAACGCTTTGAAAATTGATTCTTTGCCAAATCTTGTTGGGCTTTGTAAGGGAAAAATTGCATCTCACACCTGACAAGTGTCGGGTCTAACAGAATTGAGTATCACAGGGTGCGATAAGATGAAGAAGTTGTTTCCATGGGCTATCTTTCAGGATCTCAAAAACCTTGAGACTCTTGAGGTAATTGAGTGTCATGAGATGGAAGAGATAATAGCAGAGGAAGCAACTGACCAAGATGGAAGTCGGCAATTAGGTACAAGAAGTGACATTCTCATCCTTCCAAAGCTAAAAAAGCTCAGACTGTCCTTCCTGCCTAAATGGAAGAGTATCTGTGAGGGAAAACTGGTCTGTGATTCCCTTGAATATATGAGGTTTCGTAGGTGCCCCAAGCTGAAGAAGCTGCCTTTCTATGCTCCCACTACAAATGCACATCCTCTTCCAGCCCTTAAAATCAAAGTTGAAGAAAATTGGTGGGAAACATTGGAGTGGGAACAATCCCATCTCAAGACCCTCTTCCAACCTCACATTAAATATCTGCGCTACTAAGAGTCCATTTCGAGTTTTTTTTTTTTTTTTTTTTTTTTTTTTAATTTATAAAAAAGAATCGTTTGTTTTGTTCTGTGTTTAAACAATTGTATTGTATTACTACTATATATAAGGGAAAACTTAGGGACTTTAGTAGTCCTCACAAGAATTTTCAAATTTTTTTAAAACTTTTTAATTAATTACTTTTAGGTCCTAATCTTATTTATTTAAGTCAAATTTATCTTTTTTGTTTTTGTTTTTAAGGTCTACTTTTCAAAAGCTATCGAATCTCCTATCTCATTTTTCATGTTCTTTGGTTTTCTGTTTGGTGCTCGATATCCGCATTTGAGCCCAATTAATCCAGATAATTCGCACTGTATCACGCCCATTCGGGGGAAGCACTCCCTCCAAAGATTTTTTTCATATTCATGTTTGAACCCCTAATCCCTAATTAAGGGAGGAGCAGCTCCATCCACCGCACAAGTTAAATTATGTATTTTTCTTAAAAGTTCATTAACTATGTATAGATTATTTATTTAGAACTAAATAACTTGAGAAAATTAGGATACATAACTTATAAATGTCAAATTCTCGTTCAGCATTTGATTTGAAGTAAATAATTTCATCAAAATGGAAGTTAAAATATTAAAGGAGTGGAATGAAAATTTTGCTTTCATATATTGAAAATATACTTATATGAAATTTAATTATTACTAACGTAATTACCCATTTGTGGGACTACAATGGGTATATGGTTGTTGTAGTTGTTGTATACTTGTACTAACACAAATTATATCTCTTTAATTAAAATATCCACTTTTATATCTTGACTTTGGGCCGGGCCAAAGACGGCCTCACATAACTAGTTATTGCATAAATTTTAGATTTTTGTACCTCTATTTCTTCTCCTTTTAACTCTTTTTTTTTCTTCTTCTTATTTTCAAAACCCCGTTTTACTTCATGGAATGTTCCTTTGTTGAGCTTCAAATTTATCTTGATCCATCTTGTTTCTCACTTATTCGTTTATGCGGTATATACTGTAGATTATGTGATTTAGTTAATAATTGTAAATTATGAAATATTTTACTCATTTGTTATATTTATGTAACTTCTCCTATTTTCTTACTATATTACGAAACAGCCCTTTATTGTTAATGATTCAACTACAACCTCTTGTCTTTTATTTCTTTCTTTTTTCTTCTTATATATGTGCAACTTCTATCATATGATTGGTATTTGCCCATTCATTACCATAACACAATACAAAAAGGAAATATTTCGTATACTCCCAAATTGTAAGCATTTGATACTGCGCTAACTTTTATGTTTTGTTCTTTTCCCTAATAACTTTAAAAAAATGTAATATTTTGGTGTACCTAATTCTCCTCCCTCTTTTGTTATTACTTACTATATTACTTACTATGTTCAAGACTTAAATGGAAAAAATTACTGGAAAAGTTCCAGAATGTAATATGATCCATATTTATTTATTCGACTTGAATTTCTGTATAAAATTTATACTATCAAGTCACTTGGATAAATACAAATAATTTATTTAATGAACTTTGATTGTTAATCAAATAATTATGATACTCCATTCGCTTATTTGTTTGTCTTATTTTAATAGACTAAAAAGGAGAGTAACACAAATGAATTAAAACGGAGAGAATAATAGATCTTGAGAAAATGATAAAGTCGGTCCCTTATGTTTGAGGTTAGGTTAAATATGTACCAAACAGTTTTGGTCCTTTAAGTTGAAAAAAATACCACTTTTTGTCTCCATTAAATGTTTACCAAACTTTGTCTGTTAGATTTGACGAGAACTAAGAATTTTTTTTTTTGCAGGAACTCACATATAGACGTTTAATTTTTTGTAGTTTCTGATGTTTTCAATTTATTTGTAAAGTCTGGTGCAACTTTTTGAGATGTAATTTCTATATCTTTTTAGTGTCTAGTGCAGTTTCACATATAGATGTTTAATTTTTCTAGTTTCTGATGTTTTCAATTTATTTCTAGAGTCTGGTGCAAGTTTTTAAGGTGTAATTTCTATATCTTTTTAGTGTCTAGTGCAGTTTTTTGCGTTGCATAAATTGTTAAATATTCGACGGAGACTAAAAAGTGTTAAATTTTGGCAAACTTAAAATATCAAAACTGTTAAGTGCATACTTTAGGACTATTTGAACCTTCCCTTTGCTTTTTTCCTTTACATTATCTTTTCAAAAAAGGGCCAAATATACCCCTGTACTATTGAAAAATGGTCAAATATACCCCTCGTTATGCTTTCGGTTTAAATATATCCCTGTCATTATATTATCGAAAAAGGATCAAATATACCCCTGAACTATCACAAAAGAGTTAAATATACCAATCGTTATACTTTAGGTCCAAATATACCCTTCCCGTTATACTTTGGGTTCAATTATACCCTTTTATTATACTTTGAGTCCAAATATACCTCTCCTCCGTTAAAATTGTCCATGGTGGACATGAGATATGACGTGGCACTGACAACTAGGTGAGGTGAACACCACATGGCATGCCACCTCACCACCCCAATCCATTACCCCTCTTTTTCCTTCTTCTTTCACCACTACCATCTCCTTCTCTCCACAACCTTTGCCACCATTCGCACCACCACACCACCATCTCCACCTTCATCATATTGGAGGGCCACCACTGACATCAACCTTTGCCAATTCTAAGTAAACATTTTGAGAAAATTCATGATTTTGAAAATTTTATTTATTTCGTTTTCTTCTTTTATGTTTTCTTTATTGAGTTTTTACATGTTACACATATATATGCTTGCTTTGATAAAAAACAAGGTTTCACAGTAATTGTGCGTTTTTTGGTTCTCTATAGTACTAATTACCAAAACTAACTATTAATTAAATAAAGAGATGAGTATCCAACTTTGTATTTCGGTTGCATTTTTAATCAAAAAAGGAGAAAGATCTTCACTGAATCAGTGGAAGTATTAAGTTTGATGAGTACTTTAAGTAATTTTTACCTAAGTCAAACTTTTGAGATGAAGGTGGTGTTAATGGTGGCAAAGGTTGTGGGGAGAGGGAGATGGTGGTAGTGGTGGAAGAAGGGGAAGAGAGGGGTAAATGGGTTGGGTTAGTGAGGTGGCATGCCATGTGGTGTCCTCCTCACCTAGTTGTCAGTGTCATGTCATATCTCATGTCCACCATGAACAATTTTAACGGAGGAGGGTATATTTGGACCCAAAGTATAATAGAGGGGTATATCTGAACCCAAAGTATAACAGGAAGGGTATATTTTGACCCAAAGTATAACAAGGGGTATATTTAACCCTTTTGTGACAGTTCAGGGGTATATTTGACCCTTTTCCGTTATATTATTGGTTCAAATATACCCCTCTTCCGTTAAAGTTGTCCAAGATGGACATGCAATCCTATGTGGCACTAACATTAGATGAGGTGGCATTCCACCTCAAAGACCCCTAACCCATTTTATCCCTTCCCTCCGTTTGTTCTTCCGCTACTAAAATTTCCTTCCCCTCCACCGTCATTACCGTCGCATGCAAAAATCAATGTAAGTATGAGTAGAAGCTGAAGGAAACGCCGAAGACGAATAAATTCTTCTTTCAAAAAAAGTATCAAATCGAAGATTCAATTGTGAAGCACCAATGAGCATATGTAAGCAAAAATACCAACTAGAGAGACTCCTTTAACTATTCTACTTTAGGACTGATAAGTTGGTATTTTATCAACTTATCTCTTCTTTAATCTTAGATTTTTGCTATGTTTAATTGACAAAATAGTGCATTTAATGTCGTTTACTTCTATTTTACATGTTTATGTGATTAGAAGTGATCGGGAGAGAAAACAAGTCCAAAAGAGGTCAAATTGAAGAAAATGAAAAAATGGTTAAAAAAAAGCGCAAAAACGGCCAGAACTGAAAATCTGAAATCTGGGGCATATTTTGTCATTTTTGGACTTGGAAAAATTGGGCAACTATAACAGTCAGACTTGGTGAACTTATTTTTCATCTTTGGCCATTCAACACAAGTTTTGGAGACTAGGGTTCTTACACCCCATACTTAGAGATTGAAGATTTGAAGACTTTGATGAGAAATTTCGTACTCTTTTGCTCATTTCTTCAATTCCTTATTATGTATTGAATATCTAAGTGTGTAGTACTCCACTCCATTACTTGAATCTTGTTTATGAAAATATTCAGTGTCCAAGTTTTAGATCAAAAACTCTTGTTTTGCTTATGTATTGAATGATTTTTATTCCTAATGAAGTGAGTTAATTTAGTTTTAGTTAATCATGTTCTTTAATGTTTCTTAAGGGATTAGGTAACCCTAAGACTGATCTGAGCTCGGAAGAGGAAAATTAAAGTTGGAAAAGATTAATTAACAAGAATTTGGAGCTTTAAACCTCATCTAATAACTTGAGCTACGAATAGGAAAGTTACTTGAGATTATATTGATTGTGCTTGATATCACACTCTAAGGCTTGGAAAAGTTTAGAGTGAAATTCATTGATTCGGTCGGAAGACTTTCAACGAGATTTTAGAAATCATTATCTAATTAATATAAACTCGCTCTTAGTTGTAAAATTGTGAAATACATTGAATCGTTACTTGAGCGTAGTTTCCTTTGTTCCAAACTAGTGGACATTGATCATTTTGCTTGCCTTCTAGATTAGTTTATATTTTTGCATTAGTTATAACTTTCTTAAAACCAAAATATTATCAAGTGTTTGGCTTAGCGCAAAAAGTGATAACTCCTTACTTGTTTAAATCGCCTATTATATTGTTCCCTATGGGATCGACTACGACTCATAGTTGGGTAAATTATATTACATACGACTGTGTACACTTTCTCTTTAGGGAGTGGATTTGGACGTATACCCAAAGCAATTCCAGACTTACCCAAGAAGCCTAAGTGACTTTTAATGGCTATTAACTAATTCAAACAATAATTTCCTAATTCACTTTTACAAAAAGAAGGAAAACAGAAGCAAAAGATTATAAATATATGGATTCGGGGTATATGATGCACAGATCAAGTGCAATAGATTGATCAACAATGATTTTACAAATCTAGGAAGCAATTCGAAGATCTGCACAGCAGTTCAGGGATTTTGGGATCCGAGAAGTAGCAAAATTGAGAGAATATTGAGTAGAGAGAGAAAGTAAATTTGTATTGACATAGATGATGAAGTCAAGTCTATTGTTATTGCAGTAGTACACATCAGTTCCATAAAACAACCATTTGTTGAACTGAGTCTGCATAGTATATCTGCTTAAACTCAACATGTAATTTCGAATGTATTAGACATGGTACTATTTTTAAGATTCAGAGGTAGTTATTCTACCGAAAGAAAGCGACCAGATTTCCCAGGAGCAATATTTCTATTTCAAGCAAACACTACAAAAGGAAAAAAGGAATTAGGGATGGAAATTTCATCGTGAACCCTATTTAGCGATTAGCGATTGATTATCAAGAAATCCTATTAGCTGCAGGTTACTTACCAATGGCTTAGCAAAAAATGCTGAGCTAGTTAGGCCTATTCTTTTCATAATGAAAGCAGAGCTAAGCATGTTTAGCACAGAAGATTGTACATGATATGGATGGGTTATGCTTTTGATGGAGTTAACCACAAAGTCTTTAGGATGAGGGCGAGTGAAGTTTTAGTGCTTTGTGATGGAAAAATTTGGCAAGTTTATGAGTGTCTTTTTTACTAACCTTCTAGATAATATCTTCCATGTGAGTTCTTATAGCCTCTTCCATTCGTTTGGTACTGTTCATGGACAAATAGTCTGCATAATCCGTCGAACATTTGTCCTGCACATGAAAAATAAGTGACACTTGAGAATTCAATCACCATAAAACTGGTCTTAGTCAAGATATACTTGATGTATATATCAATTATTGAGATTCAGACATAAAGGTATAATTCAGTTCTTAAAATACGCAATTAAGTAATCAAGTGAAATGGACTGCAGCTAATTTTCACTTATTATGACCGAGTACCTGATAATCGCATTTTGAATTTAATCTTGGGAAACTTCTTTGTGGCAAAAAATTTCTTGAGCTGAACTATGTAAAAGTCTTCCCCTTGAACCTCCTGAAGCCTGTTTCGGAAGGTGTCTAGCATGTAAGAAGTGCGCAACCACCTTTTCTTTGGTGCCTTTACACTTGATATAGACAATTGGTTCCATCGTCCTTTCATGTTTCTAATCAAGCATCCAACACGACCATCAAAACCAAATGCCATGACATAAATAATAAGGACTTTGGAAACTGCCCATTAAGAACACATAATCAGAAAAAAAAAAAAATCTTGAAACTGCCCATTAAGAACACATATGTTTCTTGAAATAAGAAGTAATATTACCAATAAATAATTAGCAACCACGAAAATTATAGTCCTTCAATCACGCCCCATAAAACAGAAAACATAACTTATTGTAGAACTCAAAGACAACAAAAATTCAACAAACACATTCGATTCTTGAAATGAAGGGGCCAAAACTTTACGTACTCCAAATATAACCAAAGAAGTCATAGCTTCTGAAGAAACACTTTCGCAGCATCACTGGCTGACATTTCCTGGAGCAGTGCGCAAGATTTCTCTATGGATCATTTCTTCGAACACTCTATGGGCGTCAGAAGTAACTTCTTTCTTTCATAGTATAAAACACCACTTGGACCCATTCATCCATTAACGTGTTCGTAACAGTTGGGAAACTAAAGCCATATTCAAGATATGGGATTTAAAGATCTAAATTCATTTAGGAGATTGTAGTTTGAAAAAATATCCAAGGGAATAGTTTAGGGGTCTGACACAACACTGCAACAACAACAACAAACATACCTAGTGTAATCACACAAGTGGTGTCTGGCGAGGATAGAATGTACGTGGACATTAATTCTATCTTTATAGGATAGAGAGGTTGTTTCGGATAGACCCTTGGCTCAAAAGAAATGCAGGATTGCGACACTGCGACAGAAGAAAGAATAAAATGGTTGAAAAATAAGAATTTGTATATCTTTGACGATTATGAAGATGATTGTGGCTCAGCGGCGAGTTTTGTAACAACGTTATGATAGGCTCAAATACAGATAGTTTACCGAAGCAATAATGGTCAGACACCACTTGTGATAAGCAACAATGTGTGTAACAATTAAACTTGGAAGTTGGAACTATGGCTAAACATCGAGTTATGAAGTTGTGGAGTTGAACTAACATATCGTAGTGGGATTTGGGTTAATATTCCGTACTAACTCTAATTGGAGATCGGGAAGGCACCGATGAAGCACCATCTTTGGATAGATAACCGAGGAGGAAAACTGGAAACGTTACACGGAAAGCGAGGAGAGGCAGGAGAATAACCGAAACAGAGTTTTATTATTAGCCGAAGTGGTGTTTTGTGTTTTTGCCGAAACGGTGGTTTATTAGGCGAAGTGGTGCTTTTTGTTTTTTCGTGGATATATATTTTTTGCTAGAGGAATTTGCAAAAAATTGTGGTGAAAGATAAATGTAATTCCTGTGTTTAGGATGCGCCATGTCAATAAAATTTTCGCTTTTATATATATATATATATATATATATATATATATATGATTATGATGCTTCATGAACCACATTGTTGTGTAAAACAACCGACAGACTGATCAGTCGATTTTCTTTTTAAAAAAAAAAAAAATCACCGACCGCTCCGGACAGTTTTTTTTAAATGAGTAGACCAAAGATTTGACCAAAAAAAATAGCCGACTATTTCCCGGTTAAAATTACTGAAGTTAGACGATTTTTCTATTTCCCGAGTTTTCGCGCTAAAAGAACGATAGGACTCAGCTTGATTTCTCCAAAAAAAATTACTTATTCTTTTGACTTGGTCGATTTTTACGTCGGTATTTCTGACTGACCAAATCGGTCAGTATGCTTGGGTCGAAAAAGAACTGTTTTTGGATAGGGAAGATCTAAAGCTTGGGAATCACTCGTTGTTAGTCTAATGTTAATCTCTTGACATTGACACAATCTTGGCGCGCGAGAAACTTACCTTGAATGGTTGAGTGAAATCCTAGGTTGAATTTCCTCCTAAATTGCTGTAAGTTATATAAAAAGGATAATGGTTAAAAACACATCTGAACTATCTCACGAGCTTAATTCACACCTCAACTATCAATTATTCCCTTTTCCTATCTTAATTATCACTACATATGTATTAAAACACACCTGGAAGCTGATTAGTCCAACTATCAGCTGTTTCATGTTCCTGCCTGAACTATCACCATCTACTCCACTACGTGTGTTCTAATACATAGATGGTGATAGGTCAAGTAGGAAAAAAGAACAACTGATAGTTTGAGCGTGAAACTCACAAAAAAGTGATAGTTTAATTGAATTTTTTACCATTATCTCAATATAAAATAAAATAATACGGTGAGTTTCTCTATCCCCAAAATTTCATTTTTATATAAACTAGTGGCATCATGCTATGGCCATGCGTCGCATGAGCTTGTCCTGGACATCCTATATATATCAGGCTTAATGCATATGCGGCTCCTTATACTTGTCCCTTTTTTTAATTTTTACACCTTCACTAAGTATTGTTCCTATTAAACCCCTGAAATTGGCCTCAAGTTTGTCAATCAAACACAATCCAACTTACATGATACACATTGTGACCTTTGCGCGTGAATGTCAATCGCATCCTACGTGAAAAATTCAACCAATTAAAATACCTCACCCATTTTAACTATACACATCAGATATTAAGTTTTGGTTTTTTAGTTTTCAGTTTGGTCTCCAGTTTTGGTTTCTTATTTTTCAGCTTTTGATTTTCCAGTTTTTTATTTTTTGGTTTCTTATTTTTTCAGTTTTAGTTTTTAGTTTTTAGTTTTCAGTTTTAGTTTTTAGTTTTCAGTTTTTATTTTCAGTTTTAGTTTCCAATTTTGATTTCTTAATTTCCAGTTTTGTCATTCGATTGGTTTAAGTGGTGGTTCTTCACTTATATAACACAGTAGCACACTTCTTACTATCTGATGTGTATAATTAAAATGGGTGGAGTGTTTTAATTGGTTGAATTTTTCACGTATGATGCGATTGACATTCACGCGCAAGGCTAAAAAAAATGAAACTCACTATATATGCTATGTAAGTCGGATTGTGTTTGATAGACACACTTGAGGCCAAGTTCAAGGTTCAATAAAAACAATACTTAGTTGAGGTGTTAAAATAGAAAAAATAGGTAAATTTAGGAGGCGGCATATGGATTAAGTCTATATATTGAGTCCACAACTTTTTTAACCCAAAAAGTGTCAAAGGCACCAAAACACCCCCCCCCTCCCCCCCCCCCCCCAAAAAAAAAAGTTACCGAAGTAGTAGTTTGGTCTATTGCGCACTAAATTTGTGCGCAAATGCTAGTTTTTTTTTCACACAATTTTAAAGCTCTCAAATTTACGTTTTTTTTCATACTTTGACGCAAGATTAGTCATGTTTCAAAACTCCGAAATATTAATATTTTATATAGAACTTGATATCTTTTTTTGCAGACAATAATGTCAGCTCATTACATCAAGTTTACCTAAACGTTTGAATCGTCATTTTAGGAGTTGTAAAGTGCCCCGAAGTAAGTTTTGTTTGTTTGAATCTCGTTATCTTTATGTTTAAGTCTTTATTTTATAAGGTTTTGTTTAAAGTGTTCTTTTTCTAGTCAAGGCATTACTTTTGTTTTAATATACAAATAAAATTATTATATTCAAAAATAATTCATCCAATACGAGAGGTTCAAAATAATTCATTGCAATAACCAAATAATACATCATTATTTACAATAATAAAATATTTAAAACAATACATCAAGTACGGGAGGCTCTTCTACTACGAGACGTACTTGCACCACCACGGCCTCGTAGGCTACACAAATGCTTATCATGGCCAAACTCCTTACACGTCGAGCACCTTCGAGAGTATATCCTATCCGGAACATCCATTTAATTGGGATACCGAGTTCGTGCGGTAACCCGAATTTTACGAATATACTCCTTGTTAGCAACCAATGAAAATGGCTTGTCTGGCTAATAAGCTTGATCACCAAGTGGGTAGAAGCGGCCGACATATGCTTTAGCGTAACTTTTGATGCTGTATTTCGATGCCACCACATAACTTGTTACCGTTTTTCCCATTGCCTCGAAACACTTGACGGCATGAGAATACAGCATGTGGTATGTTTGCCACTTACCACAACTACACGTTCTCGTGCCCTCATAAACGGCATGTATGTTTCCTCCCTATCTTGGTAATAACCTGTTCTGACTTCATACACACGTTCAATCTGGCCATACTCGGTCATCTTGTGCAACGATATTTTTTACGTGATGCTCCATCATTTTGAAAGGTTTTGGCATCCATCTCCATTCTCTCGCTAATATGGCTCGGCTTGCTTGGTTCTTGTCACAAACCGCTCCACAACTTACATGAAAGTCATTCTTACCATTGCGAAGAATTCGGTAGTCCCCGAGCAGATTTTAGCAAACCATTGAATGACTCCGAGCTATTTGTTGTGAGCATCCCCCATCTCATGCCTTCATCAGCATGTAATGTCCATTTTTCAACATCAATTTTCTTCAACCAAGTATATGCTTCCGGACTCACTTCCTTGATTGTCTCCATCCTCGCAAGCCATTTTTTTTGTTGATGCTCCATTCCAGCCGCCCACATCAATTTGTTGAGTGTGCCGTTTCCAAACTTAGTTTGAAAATTTGCCTTGACGTGCCTTAACTAATAGCGATGGTAAGCAAAAGGAGGCTGCCACCCTCTAAACTAGACATGCAATGTATTATGCCTTGATGTCTATCAGATAGCACGCATATGCCGATAAGATCCTTAATAATATGCTGCCTCAAATGTGTCAAAAACATGCCTCATGTGTCGTTGCTCTCGTTAGCGGCAATTGCAAAAGCAAGAGGAAATATCAACCCATTGGCATCCATTCCTACTGCAATCATTAGCTTGATGTCGTATGCACCATATACATGCAAGCCATCTATGGATATGACTGGTCGGCAGTGACTAAAACCATCAATAGATGGTTTGAATGCCCAAAACACATAGTTGAAAATTGTACCGCCCAGAAGCCTCCACTCTACAATGGTGCCTGCATTGAATTTTTGTAGAGCTGTCATATACCTCGGCACCGTCCTGAAAGAGCCCTCCCAATTTCCATAAATCATCTCAAATGCACGGCTACGCCCAAGATATCTCTTTCTCTTGCTTATTGTTTTTGAATATACCATCTTAACGTTTCTAATGCAATCTTTGATAGGGATCCTGCACAAGTTTAAACAAACAACACTTAGCAATGACAATTTAATTGATGTAAGAATTATAATGAACTAGGTCGAATAGCTTGCCTTGGGGTTTCGGTAACGTCTTTAAGTAGCACTTGAGCAATCATATTTATATCTAAATTAAAATGATCTACTCGATTCTCTCCCATATGACAAATGTGATGTTTGTGGAATTTTGTGATAACCCACACGCCATCGAGCTTTTCAATTCCCCGAAACATCCATTGATAGCCTTAATACTATCGTCTACAAACTAGTCTCCATATTTTTCTGGTTGAATCATCAACCCTATACTCCCTAATTTCCTTGTAACAATAAATTTTTACTACCCTCTGCAATGCTTTTTTTTATCCGAACACCATCCCTTTTTCAAGGTAGCAATCATCTTTTATAAGATCGGCTAGTTCTTTCCACATTTTTTGATGACATTGATCATCTTCTCTGGTGAAGACAAAGGCATCAGCTCGACCTTGAAGATTGTCTAGTTATGGAATATTGGCAGAATGCCACTACATTGGGCTTTCGGGATTTGGGTTTTCCGGCAGCGGACTTTGCATCAACGCTATTAAATTTGTTTGCGGCCCACCAGATTGAACATCCACCTCTTCGTTTTCATCATCATCGGTTTGTTCTGCATTAATCGGTTCGCTATCACTTGATGATGTCTCGCAATAATTTGGACAATCATCACCATCTAAGAAAGGCCTTTTCCTACACGAAAAGTAACATTTTAAATACCAACATCAAATATATATGAATTATTTAATATCAAGGTAATGAACCTACCGATATTGATCTATATTGTCACGTTTTGGAGAAAGATCATCTCCACCGAACTGAGTGGATTGCCCAAAATCATCATTTGGTACTACTGGCAAGTTTTGTGAATAATTTTCAACTCTATCGAACTGAGAGTTTTGCCTAATATTACTCATACCAGGTGTGTAACCCCTACAAAGATACCAAAAAAAAAGGATATTTACCAATAAATAAAATAAATACGAGCTACTACACAAAATAATAATTTAAAAATGAATATTTACCAATTTTTAGTGTTTGTTTGATTAAATTGCTAGCTTAGAGTTTCCAGGGGGACTTGACCACTCAAAATGTGTGTATAAGAACTAAAGTCCCCATAAGTGTTATCATGAGTAGGCCGGACTTGAGGGACTTCTTCAGGTATCTTTTCTATATACATTTCAAGAATATAAATAGCGACTAAATTCCTATATTCTTCAGGC
The DNA here is from genome assembly GCF_029784015.1 of Lycium ferocissimum. NCBI lineage: Eukaryota > Viridiplantae > Streptophyta > Magnoliopsida > Solanales > Solanaceae > Lycium > Lycium ferocissimum. The sequence continues at coordinate 39,923,266 of NC_081350.1, read as the reverse complement.
GCCCTCAAATACTCCCTCAAAGAGTCATCATCATTGATATTCCACACACCATAAAGCACTAAGCCTTGTGAAACGGTGTTTGGATATACGCCATTCTGATAATCCATACTTTATGGGATCAGTTTTCATTTTTTTATGTAGGTAAGTGACTAATGTTTCGTAGATTAAGGTTGTTGGAAACTTTACATAGGCTTTTGGTTTGATACTATAACGAATGATATTATTGTCATCAAGTATAACTCCATCCCAAAATAGAGAAACTCTAATGGTTGAAGAAGGAGAAGACATTTTTTCTTTGAAGTTTGAGTTTTTTCAAGAACTTAAAAGACTTAAACTTATGAAATGAATGAGTTTTTACCTCATCCAACATTCATATCAAATAGGCAAAATATAAGCGCAAAAGTGAACATTTAAAAAACGTGGGAATCCTATTGCGCATGAAAAGACTGCGCAATACTTTTGCGCATGAAAATGTTGCGCAATAGCATAAGATTTTTGAAATAATGCAGTATGGTGTTGTCAAATCAAGCATAGTATGTCATAAAAAGCGGTGAAATAATGGATGTTGTCACATCAAGCATAGTGCGTCATAAAAAGCGGACAAATAATGGAGCATTGTGTTGTCACATCAAGCATAGTGTGTCATAAAAAGCGGCCAAATAATGGAGCATTGTGTTGTTACATCAAGCATAGTGTGTCATAAAAAAGCGAACAAATAATGGAGTGTCATCTATGGCTCATATATTGCGCATTTAAATGTTGCGCAATACAAGTTAGTATCATAAAAAGCGGTCAAATAATGGAGCATTGTGTTGTCACATCAAGCATAGTGTGTCATAAAAAGCGGACAAATAATGGAGTGTCATCTATGGATCATATATTGCGCATTTAAATGTTGCATAATGCAATAGTGTGTCATAAAAAGCAGTCAAATAATGGAGCATTGTGTTGTCACATCAAGCATAGTGTGTCATAAAAAGCGGGCAAATAATGGCATTATGTGTCACATCATGGATCATATATCATAAAAAGCGGACAAGCATTTGTCATGTTGCATAATGCAATAGTGTGTCATAAACAATGGACAAATAATGGAGCATTGTGTTGTCACATCAAGCATAGTGTGTCATAAAAAGCGGGCAAATAATGTGTGTCATATGGCTCATATATTGCGCATTTAAATGTTTGAATACAAGTTAGTGTCATAAAGAGTAGTATATAACATGATTGACGAACAACTATCATGACCAACATCGGAAGAACCTAGTTATCATGTCACCATAATAATACTTAAACCGCCGGGTTCAACATGTTTTACCCTCCAAGACATTGTCAAAATAAAGGTAAACGAATCACGCATAAAGATTAAATCGGACAAGTCTTTAGTTATCTATGCTTGTCAAACATATACAACGTGCTTGAGTTAATCAATAACTCAATAACTACCCACAAATGTATACATAGGGAGCTTCAAGATAAAGGATTAAATAGTGTTTATAAATACACGACTTGATAAATAACGTAACAAATAAGTAAATCAACGGGGAGTCCCACGTGAACTAAAAGAATGAGGGCAAGGCCAAATTATCCGCAACTACATACAAGGGAAGTCCTTCCTAGCAATAAAAGCTATAGAAAGAAGTTTTTCCCCCGTTACCTAACATACCATCAAAAACAACAATGGTACATAAGAACTTACGTAAATGGGTGATGAGATGTGGGACAATGAATAATAAGTTGGAAATAAAGTAAAATAATACATGAAGAAATCGTTGATAATAATATGAAATGTTTCGTAACCATATTCGGTATATATACATATCTCAATAATGGTATCAAAACACACTTATAACGCTCTATGTATGTTAAGTTACAACTTCAAATATGCCCTTTTTAATCAATTAAGATAGTCATCAACAATTCCATAAGAGAATAAATGTCGTGTTCGTTCAATTTTCTCCCAAGAATCAAGCATATAGTGCAGAGAGAGAGAGTTAACTCTATGAAAGTCAATAGATCAAAGCAATGTCTCGGTGGCTCAAGCTTCCTCCCGAATAGCTGAATAAATCACAGAATGCTAAGGATAGTGTGCGGTGGTTATAAGCTTCCTCCCGAATAGCTGGTAAATAAGTTACAATTGATTTCCTGGTTTATCTTACTAGTCCCGAATATGCATATGAGCCTGACGATTTGTATCCATAGTTCCTATATCCTCATGAGTAATCCCTAGGGATAAAACAACAACCATAGTTCATAGCATACACATATATATCACAATTTATCTAATATTCACATCCATATAAATAGCATTAAAGTCATTATGCCATTATAATCATATGTGTTATAATATATAACGTTTCACTCTTTAAATAATATTACTTTATCATTGTAGAAGGATTACTAAAATCATCAATCAAAAATTAACCATCATCCTGAATCATCTCTTGGTAGAAAATGATTCATAATATCACATACATTATAGGGTTCATAGTTCATACCAAAGATTTAATGTGGACTTGTAACATACGGACATTAACTCATTAATCAAAAATGTAATAAATTTAAGGCAAAACCATTCGATAACATTCAAACATGCTATTATAAAGAATCAATCTTTCAAGAGAGTTTGCATATAGAGACTTAAATTACCTTTGTATTCAATAATTTTATTTTTAAAGAGACATACAAATCACTCTAAGATTTTTAAAAGGGAGACATACCTTAATTTGTTAATACGCAGTTTAACAAATCACTTTTATATATGAAGAACACCCAACCCTAGCTCCAATCACTTTGGAAATAATTATGTTGCAAAACCTAGGTTTTGATCACAAAATCATGTTATATTTCATGGGTTTGATGTTAGAAAGGAATCGAGACTTTGAATACAACCTAGAAGACTCATGATAACACACCTTTAGGGTATAAGGCTTGGACTTGTTCTTATTGACTTTAGGGGTAAATTTTCAAAATATACGTATTGTTGCCCAATAAACCCCAGACTTAAATATATTAAAACCCCGAATTTTTGACCTAAATCCGACCCGTTTACGGGGGTCCGGTTAGATTCGGGACCATAATATGATGAAAATTCTGCAGCTCAATATCAGACTTTTTCTATTTGGAAAGCGATAATATCAGGGGTCGTGGCACCACGGCCCCAGCGCCTGAAAAGGCGGCCTGTAGGTTCTGACGAGCGAGTCGGGGACATAACTTCTTGTACATAACTCCGTTTGGGCTGGGCGACCACCGTTGGAAAGATATTTCAAAGATCTAAAACTTTCATTGAATAATGCGGGATCCAAATTCATAACATATTTTCTAAAATCGCCTAGAAGATTATGACCTACCAAAACTTAGGCGAATTTAAGAGGCCTTAAGAACTTCACTAATTGGTTTGACTTCAAAACGGTCCTCCAATCGGCATTCACCAAGAATGGATTCATTCGTAAAATATCATCTTAATACTATATTTTTTTACATATTCACACCTAGTTCAAGTTTACGGGGTGTTACAAGTAGTATATAACATGATTGACGAACAACTAGCATTCACATTAAAAAATGAGTTTCATGTCATTCCGATACCCAATTTGAATTTGATTGGTTCTAGAGAATACATGTTTTACCCTTAAGGACATATTCGAATCAATGGATAGGACATGGGAACTAGATGATGATTTTAAATACTCAAATAACCTGAATAACATATTAACACAATACAATAACACAATGAGAGAGGAGTGGGATTGGCGTGTCGAGGAATAGAATTTGCGCAGCACTTGAACAAAACTTGAGGTCATTCTTTAGGGCTTAAACGCCCCGAAAAACGGTGCTATGTCAATGCCTCGTGACACTCCACAAAGAGTTGAATTTTACTCTTAACTATTTTTTCGGAAGAGAACAATCGGATGAAAATACGTTGCCTAAGGGAAGAATATGGTCAACAAGGTTACGTAAGATTCGGATCCAAGTGGGATTCGGATTGTGAGATGTCAAGACATGAAGATTAATATTTTTTTTATAATAAAGTAAGTAGGTAGGGTCATAATGACCACCCTCGACGGTACTTGGGGGTTTCCATCTATATAAGTAGCCTTTCATTTGTTATTAGACTACAACATATTCAATGTCGAGTAGTAGAAATGTAGATTGGTCTTTATTCCTTCCAAAGGATTCGAATAGTAGTGGTGATGATAGTTCAAATCATAGCAGCTATTCCAGTGAATCAAGTTTTCTTAATAACAATGATTTCCTACTAGACTATATGAAACCCCACCTTCTTATAGAGCGTAATGATGATTTTTGCAGCGTGAAATATTCAGATTCACGAGAATATTTTTGCGGTTACGACGAGATGGGCACATCGACACCAAATCGGCTGTGAACGTCTTGTTCATGACTTGAAAAATCTCAACGCTCAAATCCCAACAAGGTACTCGGTAACTATGCCTCGAGTAGGTCCGAAAACTTGCCGAGCTTGCCGTACAAATGATTAGAAAGAAAACAACGGAATGCTAGCAAGATGTTGTAGATTTTACATGCTAAAGTTGACCGAAGAACAAGCATCATCAACAAGTAGAGAATTAACATCTACAGAAAAAAATATGTCTTAAGAAACCCAAAATATTGTTCTGAGGATGATATTGAGGACTTCTATTCTGATGATGATTACGGGTTATTTTGGTTCACTCTCTTAGATTTTGGGTAATTTAAGTTTCGGACTCGTGCGGTTAATTTGTATTTTTAGTTTATGATGAAGTCACCAATTTGAATATTTTTAGTATGTTTTTAATTTTCTTTGATTATTATAGTCTATTATTAATTTAAATAATCTTCTTAGAGTTAATAATACATAAAAAGTTCAACAATTCACAATTTAAAAAAAAAAAAAAAAAAGATAAATTAGTACATAAAGGGTGAGGATTACATAATAAATGAAAACGTGCAACTAGTAAAAACAAAGTACATAAAAATAACAAAATAAATAGAAAATACATAGAAATATTAAACTTAGTAAAAAAAAATACATAGAAATAATAAACAACAGCAACATAGCACAAATAATCTTCCAAAATTTCAGTTTTTCTTTCAAAGAATTTTTCTCGTGCTAAGTTTCTCTAAGGTTAGCATTGACAAAAGTTTGTTTTTCTTTGGATTCTTTTAGCAAGACCTCCAAAAGGCCAATCTTTTCTTTAGCTTCCATAAGCTTAAATTGCAAGTCAAACTTCATGGTATCTCTTGAAATACGTGAAGTTGCGGTATCTCTATCAACAGGAGGCTTTTTAATTTTCGCCGCCACCATTTTATTCACAGGAATGCTATCTTCCCAACGAAAATGTTTGCAACCGCCCATATCCTATAAACATTACAATCAGTTTTTAAACGTATAATATGTATATAATGTGAAAAAAATTTAAACCCTAAAAAAATGTAAAAACACTTACTTCGAGCACTTTACAACGCCAAAATGACGCCCGCATTATCTTTCGGTCCTTGATGTTTTTACCTTACAATAACGACCACATTCACAAACATCGGGTTCTATAGCAATGTTTGACATTTCGAAGCTTTGAGACGTGATTTTTTTTTTTGGGGGGGGGGGGGGTGGCGACGCTAAAGTATATTGAAAGAGTGAAAATGGAGGAGGTGAAGAAGAGTAGCTTGGAAAATGAAGTTGGGGGGCATTTTATTGAACCCATATTGCGCACTAAATTTGTGCGCAAAAGTTACTTCAGCAACTTTTTTTTTTTTTTGAGGTATTTTGATGCCTTTTGACACTTTTTGGGTTAAAAAAAGTTGTGGACTCCTATATATTAATGCTTCAAGCGACACATGGCCTGAGCCTTTTCCATGCGATCGATGATATGCATGGAGGCATTCCTTTTTACTTTGGCTTAAGTCATCGACAGACCCTCGAACTTGTCCGTAAAATCCACTTAGACCCCCCAACTGAAACTCTTACCATCTAAACCCTCCAAAACTACTTTTACTGTGTCACTTAGACACATCGGTTCGATTGAAAATAAAAGTTATCGTGTTATGACGTACGCAACTCCGTATTTGCTACCCAATTAAAATTTGCCATATATTTTTACAATGCCACATAAACAATTAACAAGGCTTCATCCAAAACAACCCAAATATACATTTACGTGACCCCATTTGAACTCAATTAATTCCTTAGATTTTTCAATTAAAAAAATCTCTCTCATTCATCTTCTTCCTGCGCCATTACCACCAATGTGCCGACCGGATCCACTAGTTCACAACCACTGTCTCCGCCACCTCCTTCCCCAAATACTTTGTATAAGACTGCTTCTTCCTCTTAGATGCTTTGTTTTGTTCTAAAAAAGAAGAGTCAGATTTGGGTCCTTAAAATAATTCCGGCCATCTTCATGATGAAATTCAAGCCATCTCCATATTTTCCAATGACGAACGGAAAAATCGAGCATTTCACCTCACCATAGACCTCTAAGATACCTCTATTACACTCTTACCTCCAATTTCACAGAATAAACGTACAAAAATGTCCTATTAATTAAGAGACTCTAATATGCATTACCATGTGATCTAAAAATAATAATTAAAAAAAATGGCTGCTTCCTAATTTTAAATTGTTGATGGGAAGTATTTTTAATTGATTTGTTGAGTTGAACTCGAGCTAAAGATGGAGTTGAGAAGCTTGAGGTGAATAAAGCTTGAGACCGCCATTGTTGGTTCTTCGGATTCGATCGTCATGGCGGTTCGTAAGGAAGAAGAAGAAAGGGTGGTAATGGCGGGTGGGTGGGGGTGTAGAAATTAGCTTTTTCCTTTCCTTTTAATACATTCACGCGCTCAATGTTAGTGAATTCCATGCAATGTGCCAAGCTGGCCCGCGGTGTTTAAGTGACACAATAAAAATTGTCTTGAAGGGTTCATATGGTACGCCGCTCAGTTGAGGGTCCAAGTGAAAAATATGGACAAGTTTGAGGGTCTATCTATGACTTTAGCCTTTTACTTTTTATTACTTTTCAAAAATTTAGTTTTTTATTGTTCATGGATTAAGATAAAAGATTTTAATGTATGATTCTCGAGACAAAATTTAAAGTCGCAATTCTAACATTTGAACGTTTTCTTGCTAACATAAGAAAAAAATCTCATCATAAGTCAAAAATTTCATCATAAGTCAAACTTTTCTATAATTGCCATTCGTTATAATGGCATTTCACTATAACGGCCTGATTTTCTCAGGAACCGATTTTTCATGTTATATTTTGCTTCTCTATAACGACGTTACTATAACAAAGAATGGCATCCATTATAGCGGTACACTCTTTGTAAAATTACCTCTCTATAACAGCCATACTCAAATAGCGTGTAATAATATTTTGTAAGAAATATGTGACAACAAAAGTATCGATGAAGAGCCTCAACCTACTGCTACTTGGAGATAAAATAGTCAACTCATAAAGACTTAGATGGCCTTTCATATGGAAAGCTAAATTTCCTTTTGCTAAAAGTTTGGACAAAATTCTTAGTCAATTCAAGCGTTATATTATCACTAAGAGACTAGAATTTACGAAACAGCCTACAATTATATTGTAGAGTTTTTGCGTACAACTTGAAATATTTAAATTCTCAATTAATTTAAAATGCATATGTTCCATAGATTTTAATTATTTATCTGTGTGGTACAACTAGTTATGGATTTAGTAGTAATTTATTAGTCTTTTCAATTTTTAATTTATGAGATATGAAAATCAGTTGAGATTTTAAAATTTACAAGTATATTATTTTCGTTTATAACATAAAAAGTACAAAAAGTTAATTTTTTGCGTACTTTTGTTTATAACAGCTAAATGAGATCTAAATATCGAATGTCAGTTTATATGCATAGCAACACCTCACTATAGCAGCCATGAAATTTCCGGATAAATACTGCCACTATAGAGAGGTTGACTGTAACAAGATAAAAGTGGATCACAAAACAAGCGTACGTAGTACATCACCTCAAGCATTGTTATCAATATTTAATAATCAATAAGTTTGCATTAGCAAAATGTTTTATTCAAGAACCACTAGCCATAGTTAGGGATTAGGAAAGAAAGTCCCTTATAGCATATTATTTGCTTTTCACTTATTACATAAAAAAATTATTTGAGCAAATGTTGGTATATTTATTCAAAATCCACCACCACCATGGCCCCATCCTTGTCCGAAACCAAATCCACTACCACCATTTTGACCGCCGCCGCCACCACCACCGCCGCCGCCTCCACCACCGCCGCCATTGCCGTTTGCACCGGATCCATAACCCTCGCCATATCCAAAGCCAGAACCAAATCCGCCATTACTACCTCCTCCTCCACCGCCACCTCCTCCACCGCCGCCGCCGCTGCCGCTAAAACCTCCTAAAATTTGGTCAAATCCACCGTTGAAGTTAAGGAAATTGGGTATTAATGGATTCTCAAGAAGCTTCCTTGCAGAGGAAGTTTGCACTAGAACTCCCAAAACAAGAAGTAGCATCAACTTGCATGTCATTTTTGCACCTAATGTTGGCACTGCAAAGAAAAATTGCACATTCTTAGTATTAAAAAATGAGGTACTATATCACAATCAACAATATCAAGTATAGGCGAATCTAAAGTGAATTCAATTAAATCAGAGACGGAATCAAGATTTAAACTTGATTGTTCAACGTTTAATGTAATCGTACTTCTAAAATTATGTGTCAAACTAATAGTTATTGAAATTCTAATATGATTTTTCACATGTATATTATGTTTCATGTCAAAATACTGGTTCAGTTGAACTCATAGGAGAAAGGCATCATTTGGCCTTGCACTGTTTTCGACTTGATCTATAATTAAGTACATATGCAAAAGCAAAAAAAAAAAAAAAAAATGTTTGTACGTGTGTGCGTGTGTGTTTATACATGTATGTGGATACTTTAGACTCATTCTGAATTTACTTACTATATCACATCAAGAAGAAGGAAGAGGCCAATATATCTTACTTTGCTTTTGTGGCCTTTGTTTTCTGAGGCTGAATGCTGGAGTAGTCAGCAAAGACCTAAGGTATTACATTGTAGGATTTTTGAGGTACTATGAAAAATCTGAACAGGAAGTGGTTAAATACTATAGGTAATGGCATGGTTAGAGACAATTAATGGAAGTACCATTAATGAATACTTGCAAAACGGAAGATCAAGAAGAGATGAAGTGAATGTAGTTGATCAATATCAATAAACAAAAGAAGAGTTACAAAGGAAATTATATCTTACGTTTTCAGTTCTGTATTGAAAGTTGAAAACGTTATTTGTCTAACAAAGTAAGTCTTTTATTTTGAACTTGGAAATCTTACAATCCAATCACTTAATTACTCGACCTTTAGATAATCAATACAACCCAATCTAAACATTAGTGTCACTTTTCACCATAATATGTACATTCCGAACGTTTACCTATACCGATTAGAATTTAAGCATCTAATATTTTGGACTATATCCATATCGAATTCATAAGCAAAAGAATTGCGGTAGTAACGAATGAGAGAGATAAAATATTTAACTAATATTCACCAAGAATAATGAAAATTTTACTGTATTAACGTAATTTAATCTGTTAAAAGGTTACTTACCTTAATTTTCAAGTTGCTAGTTTCACTTATTACTGAGAAATTCTTCTAATTGTATTTTAAATAATCTAATAGCGTAAAAACTTTAAACAGTCCGTGTATATAAATTAAACTAGTCGATTCCTGAGGTAAGAATAGACTAGATTGATGGTCCAAGTGATCTTTTGTTTTGCATATTTTTCTCTTCAAATTGTCCTGTTTCTGCATGCATAAAATCGGTCAAGTTTTCTTTGACATATATTTTTCATGTTATGTTATATTATATGTTTTGTACAACAACATTTCATTATAGCAACCAAAAAATAGCCAGACAAACGACACCATTATAGAGAGGTTTAACTGTGTGTATATATAAAGAGAGAGAGAAACAAACATGTAATAGCAGGAGTTCACATACATTCAATCTGCAGGCAGGTCATTGCTAGCACTAAAAGTAGAATGGATGTTTGGAAACTATTAACACATTACACACTAAATTTACATAAGTGTCATCTCTTTTCTTCATTTGAAATTATAAACACCACAACTACTAAAAACAAAGCGCAAAAGCAGACTACAAAGTTACGTATACATAAAATGCTTGAGCATAAGGGGGCAAAAAAATTACTACGAGGGAAATAAGCAGAGGGAAGCCATTTTCCACTTCTCCGCTGGATATATTAACTAACACACACAGATTGGCATTATCAGTTTCAAGGTTCCAGCTTCAGTGAAACCACTCTGCACTGCCTGTTACGCTTGGCCGTCTTCATAAACACTACGGAGATACAAGACGGGGCCCACCATGGTCGCCGGAATTTTTGCTCTCCCTTCAAGCAAGCCACTGGAGACATGAATTTGAATCAATAACGATAAAAGGAACCATAGGACACTAACAAATAGTAAAAGCATAGCAGTATCTCCATTCCTAAAATGGAAAAGGTTCAAAAATGTGCTTAACGTATTGGAAATGGCTTGCATTTGCCCTCCTTCCACCTATTGACCCCAATTGGCATTGACGTTAATTTTGGATTAAAAACCCCCCTCCTTCCACATGTTGGACCCCAATTGCGGTGCCATTAACGTTAAGGGCCCTTTAGGTCCAACAAGCGAAAGGAGGGCATTTTAATCCGAAAATCGACGGTAAGGGTTATTTTTTTTTTTTTTTCTGAAACTGTCAACAGTAAGGGCCATTTTTGATGAAGAAGGTAGAAGGAGGGAAAATTTAAGTGATTTCTAATACGTTAGGAGCAATTTTTAATTTCCGTTTCCATTCCTAAAAAGCAACAGCAGATTCACTGATGTATTTCAATAGCTTCCCGTTATATCACAAACAAATGAAGTATCTCACTAGCTACGATTTTACAAATCTGTTTCATTTGTACTAAGGTAGAAAGTTTTAGACAATGTATGTAGACAGTGCTTGACATGAGTATCAAGATTAGATCACAAAATGTACATGCAAAATCCTAGGAATTCAAAAGAGAATGGATATAATTAAGTAGAGGCATACAGCGGCATGGAACCATCACATCATATTGGCAAGTGAATAAGTCCCAAATTCAAATTTTGCACAAGGGTTTTTCACACAACAAAGAAAACATGAGTGAGTCACCAATCAAAGCAGATTAAAAAAAACATAGTACAACAAAACTTATAGTCTGTTTGGCCAAGCTTAGAAAATCTGCTTATTTTGAAAAGTGTTTTTTTAGAAGTGCTTTTCGGAAAAGTACTTTTGGAACGTAGCAGTGTGAGTTTAGCTAACCAGATTTTATTTTATTTTATTTTTATTTTTTTTAAACTGGGAAAGTTTGAAAAGCTCTTTTGCCAATATTAGAACAGTACTTTGCGTTTGGACAATGTTCCAAAAGTGTTTTCGGGGGAAAATCTACTTTTTCAGCTGAAAAATAACTTCTGCTAGTATTCAAAAGCATTTATTTTTTCTCTAAAAGCTTTGGCCAAACAGCTCAACTTTCTAAATAATCACTTTTTGAAAAGCAAAAAAGAAAAACTTTTGACTTCCCAAAAGCTTGGCCAAACAGGCTGTTAGTCATATTGCTAGAAAGACGGACTAAAAAAAGCTGTCAAACTTCACATCAACAGAACGAAGAAACTTAGAGATATGGTTTCGTTTGTGAGCCAAGACAGAGAGAGGGAGTATATAGTAACCTTTTATCCGCCTCAGCTCCTTGCACAACGTTATGAAGTCTCCCCATTTCATGTGGCACCTTCTTATAAACCGAAGAATCTGTTCAGTCGTGAACATAGACATCCCCTCCAAATACTCTCCATTAACACCATTTTCTTTGAATATTTGTCGATAGCTGCCAAGATTTATTTCTTCTAACCATAGACCAACATCCTGGAAAACAAGAGAGACAACAGAATATCAGTCATCGATTAAGATGCATTCACTCATAAACAGTGGCTCATTCCTCAAACTCATTTTTTTTGGGCAAGTTACACATTTAGCCGATCAGCCAAAAATAATTACATTCGCTAGCCAAATATTAAAAAAAATATACATTACTAATTTGTATCAAAAATGTATATTTTATGTATACTATCCTTTAATATACAAAAAATACATTTGCTGGCTATTATTTTGGTGAGCAGCTATTTATGTCAATTTCTCCTCTTCTTTTTTCCCTCCTTCAATAAACACCTTAATTAAATGGACAGAGTTCAGGGCACACAAGATAAGAATTTAGGATATCAGAAATTACAACTATCCCACTTCAGAATGTCAGGCTCCATTTTGTTAAAGTAGTGAATAAGTATGCCGACTTATCATACAAGGCAACTTGACAGAAGGGGGGAAGTCTTCGCAAGCAGGTTATCTAAAACTACTAAATCAATTTTTACACCTAATAATTACATGAGGTCAAAGCATTCAAAATTTTATCCATTCACTATTTCAGTAGGATTTTGAAGAACATAGGTAACAGATGGTTTCATAAATCAGTCAATCCACTCCTCAACTCGGGCATTGCCCCGCAGGTTTATGGATTTGATTCCGTTCCTCAATTTGTAAAATATCCAGCTAAAATATCATTCATATCACTTCAAGTTATCAGTATATACACTCTCTATATATAAATTGTTATCCTAAGCAGTAGTAGGATAAGAATGACATGTGTCTGTTACAAAATAAAGATGGAGCACACCATTTACTCAAAGTCAGGTATAAGGCCGTGGCAAAGATGCCTAAACTGAAACTAATTCAAATATCCCACGCCTCGGAGATTTTAAGGATTCCCAATGAAATCGCACACGGTTTGTGAATTTTCTTTTCCTTTTTGCTAAGAAAATGATTTCCAAAGGATGACTTGCATTTTTGTCAAGAAATTTGTCGACATGTTTGGGCAGAAGCAAAGCAAAAAGTCTGCTACTCTTAAGATAACACAAGTTTAACGTGCGAAGGCGGCCCACTTCTTGCAGATCCCAAGCCTTTTTGAGCTCTTGTTGGAAGTATTCTATATTTGACTATTATAAAACCAGATTGCGTCTGTTACATTTCTTTTGAGCCAAGGGTCCAGCCTCCTGCCCCGCAAAGGTAGAGGTAAGGTCAGCATACATCATACCCCATTCCTCGAGCTCTTGTGGGATTACCATGACATTATTTTCTCTGTTGGGATATATCAGCAGATCTATGCAATCATCAAGAAAGCTTCACTTGGAAGCTGCAAAGAGGATTCTAAAATATATCAACTCAACATCATATATGGGCTTATTTTTATGGAAGAAGAATGACTTGGTATTAACTGGTTACAGTGATTTGGTGGTAATTTGGATGACCAAAGATCCATATCGGGCTATATTTTTCACTGTGGTGGAACACGTGTTTCTTGGTGCAGCACGAAGTAAGACTCGGTTTCTTTATCAATCACGGAGGCAGAATATAGAGCATCAGCTCTTACTGCTCAAGAATGGGTATAGCTCCAAAGACTGAAGACTTGCATCTCTCTATATCAAAGCCAACTGCAGGTTTTGGAGACAATTAAAGTGCCATCAAGCTTGTAAATAATTTGGTATTCCATGCAAGAACTAAGAACATTGAGGTGGAACATCAGTTCACCCGAGAAAGATTTCTTGATGTAACTATAAACACTTAGGTAGTGTGACATTAGGAGAATATTGATGATATGATCACCAAGTCACTTGCTAAAGCTTTGTTTGAGTCCTTCGCGGACAAGCTTGGAGCAATTTCCAAAAAATCACTTTAAGGGAGAGTATGAAAAAATTAAAGTTGATGTTTTGGAATATCATAGATTTTTAGTAAAGTTTCTAGAAAGAACCAGTGTAATATCTTGGATACATACTTGAAGAAATATCTAGATCTTCTAGAGTCTTGCTAGAAGATAAGGTTAACTAGATTTTTAAGGACAATATCTAGAACCTTCCCTAGACAAGTATAAATAGGGGTGATCTTGAGCATTTGTAACCAAGTCAATTAAAAAAAAGTTTCTAACATAATCAAGTTTTTCTATCTAAAATCCTCCTTCTCTTTCAAAGTGGTCTCTTCTTTAGTTTAATCCGCCAACCTTAATTATCAATCTTGGGCTAGAAGAAGATCTCTCCCGCTTATGTTTCTGCTATTCTCTACATGTAAAGAATAGCAAAAGACTCTTTCTTATTTCTTCGCGAGCTTGAACCATCTTGGAATTGAGAATGTGCACCTCTAAAGCCACTTTACATTTGTTTTCCTTTAAAATTCCTCTAATTGGTTGCAAGAGCATTTCCTTCCCCTTCTTTGATAAATACACCATCCATTAGTAGCTCTTATATTGATGCAAATTCTCAAACTCCTCGAAGCATGGTTGTTGAACACATCCTTGAATTGATGTAACAAAGAGTATTCTTGCTTCAAACTACAAATAAAAATTGTTCTTATCTGTGCTTCAGAAGTAACCTCATCTTCAGTAGAGAGATTTCGGAACATAAGTTTTTAATCTTCACAAGTATTTGGCAATAGAAAGATTACCTTGATTAGTGTTATCCAATTCATTCTCCAATATTTATGATAGGGCTTCATCTTTCTTGTTGAAGGATCGATTGAGGATCCTCCATATTTCATAAGCTAACTTACACCTTATAATATAATCAATAAACTATGGGAGATAGACCTCTTTAGAATAAACTCCGCCTTGGCATTAATCTACTTCCACTTTTTGATTGTGTTTTTGTTCTTCGATTTGCCAAGAGGACTTGCATTACTCTTATTAACAACCTCCCACAAATCCTTGCCAACAGGGTAGAACTGCATACATGTCTTCCATTCCTTACAGTTGGACTAGTTCAATAATTCCATCTTCAGTCCATTAGCATGACCGCTCAAATCCATTCAGAGAAATCAGCTAAATCTCCCACTAACCCGATCTTGAAACAAAATTTTCAGAAACCAACCTATGGCTATAGCTTTGATACCATGTAAAGAATAGCAAAAGAAAAATAAACTGAAAAGACCTTTATGTTTCTGCTAGCCCAAGATCACTAACTAAGGTCACAAGATTCAACTAAAGAAGAGAAAGTTTCAAAAGAGAAGGAAGATATTAGATATGAGAACTTGGTTATACTAGAAAGCTTTCTTGAATTGGCTTGGTTACAAATGCACAAGACCATCCCTATTTATACTTGTCAAGAGATAGTTCTAGATATTGTTCTAGATACATCTAGAAGAAAAATCTAGTTAACCTTATCTTCTAGCAAGACTCTGGAAGATCTAGATATTTCTTCAAGATAAATATCCAAGATATTACAGTAGGCCATTCTAGAAACTTCACTAATATCTATGATATTTCGAAAAACCAACTTTAATTATTTCACACTTGCCATTGCCCACAGTTGGGTAAATGATCTTGTGAGACCAACATCTAGCAACCTTTGAGCTTTCCCAATCATTGGGTAATTCCTATTTATGCCGCTTATCAATGGAAGTGCACAGATGGCCATCCACAATTCAGAAGCAAAGGAATAGATGACAGTTTATGCCCCCTATCCAAATCTTTTTTTATCACGAGCCCCCCTATCCAAATCTGCAACCATCTAACCCGACAAAATCAATCGTCTTCCTTAATGCCACTAGATTTCTTTCTCTTTGCTTTTCCTTTTCTCTTATTCCTTTGGTTTGTTCTTATTCTACCCTTTTGTTGATCTTCCCATATATTCATATTGATCATAAAAGAAAACATACTTCTAATTCAGCTAACAACAACAACATACCAGTGTAATCACACAGGTGGGGTCTGGGGAGGACAGGATGTACGCAGACTTTACCCCTACTTGTGTGGGGTAGAGAGTAAAATATTTTATAGTTTACGAAGTTCATGAAAGACTCTTGAATAAATATTCTTCAAATATTCACACTCTTGAGCTGCTCGTTTTACACCTAATCCCTCACCTAGTGATAGAGTATCACCTTTCTAAATCCCATCCATTATTCAGGAGAACTTTTTTTTCAATCTCTAAGTAACTTCTAACTATCGGGATTTCTAGTACCTAGAACCATAGGCACTGAAAATAAGCTTCAAACACTAATACCGTCGCCCAGCTCAAAACTTCAACACCAGAGCAACAACATACCCAGTATATTCCCACAAGTGGAGTCTGGGGAGGGTAGGATGTACGCAGACCTTACCCTACCTTTGTGGAGGGTAGAAAGGGCTGTTTCCGGTAGACCCTGGGCTCAAAAAGTTCCATTTTTCGACCGCCAAAACTCACAAAATACAGAAAATCAAGAAACTGATCATACTACCCAGCTCCTACAAGTACCCAAAACACAATGGAATATTAAGAAAATGATATCACACATATAAACCCATTCACCAATTAAAAAAGCACCATACTTTAATCAAAATAACAGTTAAATCACAAGATCTAATAGTATAATTATGATGAATTAAAATACAAATCAAGAAACTAAAAAAAAACCAAGTACCTCAATAGTCCAAATGAAGAAATCAAGTGGTTCTGGTTTCTTTTCTTTGCTTATTATCATCTCTCACAGTATCTGTACACAACTTTTAATTGAATTTCCCTAACAGAAAACATTATTAGATCATAAAAATATACAAAAACTACAACCCCAATAATTTAAATTACAAAACAAAACACACCCTTTATAGATATAATAAAAATCCAATTAGTACTTACCTGTAATTAAAGAATTTGATTAGGGTTTTGATTTACTATATTTGGCCATTTGGGTGAGTTTGTAATGAAGAGAGAGAGAATGAGAAATTTCAGTTTGCTTTTCTTTTCTTGCTTTTCATTTTAAGGGGCCGTTTGGTTTGTTGGAAAAAAAAAGGTCGTTTGGTTTGAATACAAGTTATGCTGCAATTAGTTATACCGATAGTATTTCTTATTAACGATTTGATTTGTTGTATTAAAAATAGTATGTATTGTATAATTTGTAAGAAGAAGTTGTTTCTTTATAAAAATATCCGCTATTTTATTTAGTAGATAAAGGATTTGAGGGATCTCAGGGGTATTTTTGTCATTTTGATTGTTTTATCTGGGGATTACTAATTCTGTTATTATTATTATTCCATCACCTTGCGGAAACTTCCCGATATAATTTGTAATCCTGATATAACTTATCTCATATTAATAAGCAAACAAGGAATAAAACAAAGACTCCCTCCTTCCATTTTTACTTGTCCTGTATTGATTTGGCACACTCCTTAAGGAGACATTAATAGAATGACAACTTCACTATATCACCCTAATTACTAAGTTATCTAATAAGTGAAATCGATCAAATATATATTAAAAGTTGTGCAGACACTAACAATTTCTTGTATTTTCCAACCTAATAATCAATTATAAGCGTACAATAAGAACAAAACGGTAAATTATCTCTTGGTTATTCAAACTGAAAAAGTAAAGATGGAAAACTATTTTAAATACAGAAGACAAGTAAAAATGGACGGAGGGAGTACCTATTTAGAAATTGGGGTTGTGTTTTGCCACGAATACAAATTGAAGTTTTTTGAGTTTTTATGAGTGACTTGAAGTGAGAACAATTTTTTAGTTTTTTTCAAATTTCAAAAAAAAAAAAATTGAAATTCAACCTCAATGAGTTTCGAATTTTTTAAAATTTTATGGTCAAACATGATTTTCGAAATTTAACTCCAGGGAAAAAAAAAATATCATGGCCAAACAGCCACTAACATCCTGTTCTATTTTTTGCAACTTTGTGGGCCCGATATGGGCCCCATTTGTTAGTCATTTGCTGAATTATATGTTTGTGTCCCTCTGTTCTGCTTCTCTCTGTGAATGCAGCACGTGTATTCTTAAAACAGCTGATTAGATCCCATTTTATTCTAGGAAAGTTCACTATTTTAGCTAAAAATATTTATACGTGCCTATTTGTTACTTTTATAACAACTGAAGCTGTTTATACACTATATGTTACAAATGTATAATAATTAATAATCAATGTATATTATGTAATTGGTAAAATACTTTGGTGAGTTGAAAATTGAAGATTCTCGAATAGGGCAAGCTTTCAAACTGTTGATAGCAAATTGAAATATCATAGTAGCGAGAGGGAAAAAATGATTTTCGTGGTAGCGGCGAGCGAAATTAAGTAGTCTAAACTGTGAATGGTGGGTATTGTCTTCATTCGGTGGTGGCATCCTTTCGTTATTATGGCGGATTGGCTCTACATTTCAGCTGGCAAAATATTTCCTTGTTGTGGGAGAGAAGTATAAGTGTCATGCTGTTATCTGAAGCATCCCAAAAGATACACTCTAGATGGAGATAACCCAATATGTGGAAAATTTTGTAAATAAGGCATATCTTATCTAGGCAAAATTTTGGAAGTGATACCCCTTTATTTCCATATCTTCTTGTTACTTTATAGCCTACTTTGATTTCACGGTTTTATGAAATTACACACTAATCAATTTGGAATTATAATTCATCACTAACTTATGCTCTAGCCCAATATAGCACGAGGTATGGAATTTTGGTTATACAAAAATTATACAGTAATTATATGTCTTAAATTTCTCTTTATATAATTATATCTTCAACTAACATGTTTTTATAGCTATAGAAAACTTATGGTATGTTTAATCCATAAATTTTGAGAGAAGAAATAAATTTCTTAATTTTTATGCCTAATCAAATTACGGCACATAAATTAACACGGACCAAACACTATCAATTGTAGTGGTTTTTTAACTCCTTTATATATTGAGCTTACAAAAAATCTATGGTCCGTCACTGCAACTGAACACAAATCATTCTTAGCAGTTAGCAACAAAGTTGTCTAGAATTTCTTGCTAGGGATACTGCAAAGTTATCATAATACCCAAACACGTATTAAATTAATTAGACAAATATATATGTAGTATCCCATACTGAAATATCACAAAGATACGTACTGTGAACTTAGACAAGTACTACGCATTTTCCCAATTCCCACCAAATAATGTTCTATATGAGTATAATGAGAAAGGTCAAAAATGTAAAGACAAGAGCATCAAATCATATCATACAACTTATCCGAATTGTTCCCCTAATATATTAAGGACACAGGTAATAGAAGAGAGCCACTAGTTAAATAAGGAGTTGTTTGATTTAGATATAAGTTATGCATGAATTATTATGCAGAGATAGTAATATAATTAGGAATTATTAAGCATGGATTAGTAGTACAAGACTTGTAATGTGATATTATTTCTTGTTAGATGTTTAATTTGATTATATTATAAATTACCAATATATAGTGTATAATTTAAAATATGTGGTTGCCTTTCATCAGCCAATAAAAAAGTTGGTTCACAATAATGAAGGTTAGTATTATCATTTTGATATTTTCACGTAATATTTGATACATATATTCTTATTCAACATTCTACTCCGCACTAAATAATAAATAATTTTTCTCACTAACATAGGGGCTGGGTATTATTTAAGAAGAAAGGGAAAAAGCTAACCAAATATTGCATTTGCTATGCTGGATTTTATACCAAATTTAATTCTCCTTGAAACACCAAGCAAATTATGTAAGTATTATGCTGTTTTTTATATATTAAAAAATGACAAAGAACAACCAAACAACATCTGAGTTAATAAAAACATAAAAATAATAAAATACTGTCAAAAGTGAGATCTCTTAAATTTTGAAAACAAAGCATCTATCTCTCTCTTTTTGCAATTTATTCATGGATTTCTTTCAAAATAATATGAAATATGTACTTTAAACTTAGACAAGCACGCACTTGCAGTATCCAACAAATTACTTTTCTAATGAGTAAATGAGAAAGGTCATAAAAGAAAAGACAAGCATCAAATCATTTTTGATACAACTTATCTATAAATCATTTTGATATATAAAGTTCTTTAAAATATAAAATATTGACAAAAGTAAAGATGTCGTACTCTAAATAAGGCATTTATTTCTTCCCATTTTGAATTATTCGTTTCTCCTTGTTCTTTTCTTTTTTCCAAAGTTTCGAAAATCGAAGAAAAACTAAATTTCGATTTGATGTTTTTATTGTCCTTAAATGAAAATGTAGTACACACCCCAATCTAAAACAGTTGCCAGCCTATCCAATCCACATCATGTCTATTTTAGGGCTACTGCAGAAACTTCTTATGAATCGAACCAATCTTAGCTTATTTAGATTGTAATTTCTTAAATTTGAAAATCAAAGATTCAAATCGTAGTTTTTATGTATGAAATATAATTTGTCTAAATGCTCAGCCCTCATTGTTCGTCACTTTAATATAGTGCTAGATAGTTTTACATATAAGATTTTTGACATTTATGTATCATGTACCATATTAGATTTGGTTATCGAACTAAATCTATACAGATATACTCTCGTGTGATATTTTGTGAATTAAAAGAATAATTGAAGATTAATAATGTCTTTCTTCCCATTGAATATTACACCTACTTAAAATAGGTAATAATATTTAAAATAGGTAATAATAGTCGTCCACCCTTGCATCTTTTTGACACATTATCACATTATCCCCATGTAACTCTTCGAGAATCATGTTATTCGCCAATAGCCAACCAAACCCAAGGATAGAAAGATGATCAATATAAGGGAGTGGAACTTATGGATAACTAGTGAATTTTCCCGCGCTTTGCGCGGTCGTGAAAATCTCATTAAATTTACAAACTATTTTTTTCTAATATCATAATATTAAAAATTATTATTAGTACTTCAAACAAAAAGGGGACAGCAACAACAACCACACGAATGAAGTTCTATTAAAGTTTTAAGGAGAACTATCATCTTGAAGTAAAAGCAAAGACATTAACGACCATAAATATGAATATAAGATTTTAAAAACATCAAAGTTACAATAATCTATACTTGAAACGAAAGTTGCAAGTGAGTCTTAGAGACCAAACGATGAAAATTTATAATTACTGGTAAATAAAAGAAAGAATTTACTATAGCTAGGTGATTGCTAAGAGTATTTTCTATATTTTGTATATCTTTCTTAAGCAGATAGTAATATTTGATTAATCTTTTCCAGTATAGCCATAACTTTAAATGTAAATGCTACTTACATTAGTAAAATTGATCCATAAAAAGAAACAATAATTACATAAGAGAGTTTTAAGTATAAATATATAATGAAAACCTTCAGCACATACCTTAGTCTCGGAGAGCTAAGGGCTCGTTTGGTACAAGGAATAAGGATAAATAATTTCGGGATTATATTTGACATGAATTATCCCACGTTTGGTTGGGATAAAATGGTGGTATAACTAATCTGGACATGAATTATCCCACGTTTGGTTGGGATAAAATGGTGGTATAACTAATCTCGGGATTAGTTATCCCGGAATTGTAGTGTTATTTTATCCCTGTGGGATGGTGGAATAACTAATCTCGAAATAACTTGTTTCCAACCAAACGACCCCTAAGGGTTTTGGAGAAAATAACTGATTTTTAATAGTGACTTTTTAAATTTTTAACATAAGCTAAGTTGGATGAAAATAATAAGGAAAAATGACAAAAAGAAATAGCATCTCTGTTTATCATAAGACCAGCTAGTGTATTTGTATGTCGCGCGGCTATAAGAAAAGCATTAATCATATATTTAAACATTAATGTCACACTTGATCATAAATATTCCAATAAGCAGTGTAAAATAGAAATATCCAAGTTAAAGCCGTGATCCTGATATCACCCTTGCAACAAAATTTTCAAAATGCAATTTCAATTAAAATCCTTACATCATTACCCACAAAAAAATTGTAAGATTAAAACTAAAGCTACAAACAAATGAATTTATCTGCCACTGAATTTATATGCACCAAATTGTTATACCTCGCGTTTTGTATATTTGAATATTCCGAGTTAATGGCGGAAAGTTAAGGATGAGGTTATATTTTTTTGGTTTGTTAAGAATGCATAAGTTGCACGTTCATTTAATTATTGGTATGGATACTAATTAAATTGGAACAAGGAAAAGTAAGGGCAAACTTGGAATTTGGAAAAAAATTATTTCATTTAGCTTTATATATGTGTAGTGGAAAGTCTTTACAAATATTTTCATTAATATGTGTACATATATTTTGTGGTGCATATATATGCACACGTGAATAAAATACTTCGATTATCTTTTATGGTTTAAGAAAATTCTAAGAAAAATTGGAGGAGAGAAGGGCAACTTTTTTTTGTATATATATATAAGTGGTGCTAAAATAAGACATAAGCCACCATTTGCAATTCTAGAAAATTCAAGAAAACTTGGAGAGAAAGAGAGATCTCATGTCTCGAACTATTTATCATTGATCAAAAAATTATTTCTTTATATATGGTCCGCAAGAACAGGGAGGGTTAAGTTGGGCAAGAAAATCACCACGTTGTTATACTTGTCCAAAAACACAAAAGAAAATGGAAATTCAATCTTCCTTACATGTTTTATAGTGTGTTTATGCATTTGAATATGTAGAAAGGAATGAAGTTCATGAAATTATTGTGTGAAGTGTGGCCGTGTATATGTTGTTTGATGTAGGCATGATGAACAAATTTCATCTAGTGTTTGGTTGATGTTGTTATGGATATTAGGTGATGAAAATGAAGGTTTGATGACTCGAATGGAAATCGTAATCGTTGTGGGCAACTTGTTGTGATTTTAATGTGGTTTCTTGTATTAATGAAAATGATGTTGCTAACGTATGGAATTGTTGATATAGTTTAGGATAAGAAGAAAATGTGTTATTGATGTTCCTAATGTAGTTGGAAAGTTTCGGTTGGAATGGTCTATTGTTTGGGTTGTCTTGAATATTGTATGGATTGCTTGGAATATTCTTAAATCATGTGTGAATGGGCGCGGATTAGTGATCGAATATGTGAGCATTGGTATTGAATTGATCGTATGTAGTTTATTGAATATAAATGAGATGTTGTTGAATTGTGTAGAAAGGAATTATTAATGTTAAAATGCGTTTTGAATCACTCATGGATATTGTTGGTTTTTCTCTTGTTGATTTGGCCAAAGTTGAATTCTCGGCGATGTTGGAAATAGTGCGAAAATGAGAAATTTTACGTAGACAAAGTGTTAAATTGGAATTGGATTCTTAAGTGTTACTAATGGTTGATATAATACATTATTAAAATGAAATAAAGCATTAATTTCCTCTATATGCAGATCTTTCCTACTTACATGTCAAGTCAAAAATCACGAATCTCGGTTGTTTCTTTCTTGATCCGAAATGATCTTATGACGAATTGATTCTTGATATTCTTTCTTATGTGAAATGATCTCTATGTCATTTATCTAAATCATAAGTTGCACATTTGTTTTCATAATTTTGTTTCACTTGCTAGCGATTTTTGTTTACCTTCTTTGGGTGTATATCATTGGGTCCAGGTTGCTCATTTGATTAATTTCTGAATGCCCTCGAAATATTGAATAATGTTCGTAAGAGTACTTTGGAAACATTAATACATAGTTATTACAATATTATGGTTTTGTTAATACGTTTATGATATATGCTAGTTTTAGAATAACGTCCGAAAGATATTTGATATAACTATGGTCCGATTTTTCAAATGACATTACGTGAGCTTTCTTATGAAATGATGATGTTTTATATGCAATGGTTTGTCAATTGCAAGATAACCGTCACTTTGACGATGGAGAAAAAGAAGCACGATTAGCAATTGATTATTCAGCGTCCCTGATGATGCGGGCAATTATATATATATATATATATGATGATGTGATGATGGGGATGGCGGCCGGGATGGCAAAGACTTTAAATATGGGTAGGGGACAGAAATGAAAAATGTAGACTTTATATATATATATATGTATATGTCAAAAAATATGATTTTATTTACCGCGTCCCTCTCATAACGTTATATGTATACTTTATATATGCATATTATGATTTTACGCACCATCCCTCCATAGAGGCGCCGGGACCTGTTAAATTATATATATATTGATATGCAGATTTATGTTTTTCAAAAGGAAGCCTTAAATGATTTTAATCGTACATTTACACCTAAATATATACATTTCATGCTTTACATACTCGAATTCATTTGGTTTTGGTCCCTATGAAATTGGACCAAGCACATTGACATAATTAAAGAATGTTCCGAGCGATTTTGGCACTTTCCAAATGTTCTGCATATCACATTACCAATCCTGTTTCATGTTTTGTGTTAAACTAGCGTTACCGGTTATCCCCGGTTATGTAAGCGATGTAAACCGGTATTGTTTGACGCATTGTATTATAAGTTTTATATATTCTGATTTTATTTGATTCGAGAAAGGTAAAAAGCATATTGTTCCTTTCAAAAACTTTCATTATGTATTTTGTCCTTTAAGATCGAAGATTATGGGTATAAAAAAATACAGTTTTACCAAATAAGGTTCGGGTGCCCAAAAATTTATATCGGATTAAAGGTGTGACACACATATCGTGTTAAGATATAAAAAAGTTGATATGAGAATTTCAAGTAACAAGTTTATTTACCGTAGGTTGATACTAATTAAATACAATGAATAATGTTGTAATTAGTAAATCAAAATTACTTGATTTTCTTTATATATTAATGGCTCTTTACAAAAATAAATTAATAAAGATATATTTGGGCAAATAAAGGTGAATAAAATATATTTATATTACAATGTTGCACGAAATTCAAAAAGTCAAAGAGATCAAAATTTTTTTTTTTTTTTTTTTAGGCACGTAAAAAAGAAAAATTAGAGAGATCTTTTTTTTTTATCATTGTTATACACTTAGTGTGTTTTTGGAGCATACTTTGACCAAGGATTAAGTTGCGCCATAAACGTTACCAAACGTCATACTTTTTAATTGAAAAACACAAAATAAAATAAAATTAAACACACACCGCAAAATTGAAATGTAAAAGATAAAGCATATGGTACCATTTGGTGAGCTCGCGTGGTGTTTATATGTCTACTCTTTGTCCTAAATAGATTGTTAGAGAGTGACAAAGCATAATACAAGTTAAAATGAAATAAAGCATATATTTTATCTATTGCACCTAGTCTTTTATATAAAAGTGAAGGTTCCCTTCAAGAAGGTTTCGTTGAAAAGTATGGCGTGGATCACCATAGTCATTTTGACTTGTCTTTAAAGAAAGTGCTAAAATAAGCTCATTTGTATGTTCTCGTACGGAGATTTCTCCAACACGAGAAAGATTCTCTTTCAAATATTAAGTAAAAATTGATTTGGACAAGGCCCTTTCTCTCTTTTAATCACGATAAATACATTATTTTGAATAAAATGATAAATTTAAAGAATTGATTGTTAGAGAGTGACAAAGCATATAATATAAGTTAAAATGAAATAAAGCATATAATTTCCTCTATTGACGTCTTTCTACTTACATAATACAAGTCAAAAACCACGAAGATCGGTTGTTTCTTTCTTGATCTGAAATGATCTAACCACGAAGATCGGTTGTTTCTTTCTTGATCTGAAATGATCTCTAGCGCTCTTCTAAATCATATTCACATTTGCATAATTTTCCTTCACTTGCTAGCGGCTTTTTGTTTACCTTCTTTGGGTGTATATCATTGGTGTCCAGGTTGCTCATTGGATTAATTTCTGAATGCCCTTAAATATTGAATATTTAGGGTAGTGGCATGGAATGTCACTTTGGAAACATTAATACAGTAGTTATTACAATATTATTGTGGTGATTACTAATAAATTACTGGGAAAGCAAACAGAAGGAAATAATAGGCTACAAAAATATACTAAAGTAAACTACTACGTGAGCTTTCTTATGAAAATGAAACTTACAAACTTTTAATAGAATGTACTAATTGCAAGATAACCGTCACTTTGAGACGGAGAAAGAAGCACGATTAGCAAAAATGATGATGCTTTTCAATTCTCTACTATAATGCACAATAACTAATATGTAATTAATTTCTATAAAGACTTTAAATATGGGTAGTGGGAAAGAAATGAAAAATGTAGACTTTTTGTCATTTTATAATTAGGAAAAATGTCAAAAAAAAAAAAAATAAATAGAAATGGTTTTTTTTTAGTGCTAAGAAAAAAAAAAAAAAAATTTAGAGGTAAAACGTGATCAGTCATATTATATATATAGACATAGATTTGTGATATTAATTAGAAGATCACTAAAATATTAGTAATTGCACATTAACACCTAAATATAGGGAAATAACATTTTAGTCCTTAAATTATTAGTATCTTTTTGGTTTTGGTCCCTATGAAATTGGACCAAGCACATTGACATTCAATTAAACAAACTGAGCGATTTTGGCACTTTCCAAATGTAAGATGCATATCACATTACCAATCCTGTTATATTCTTTAAAATAGCTTACCAGTTAGGTATATAAATTTTTCTTTGTAATGATAATCATCTTTTGGTAAATAAACTATTACATTTTTCAAATATCTGAATTTTGTCCTCTTAAGTGATAAAATAAAGACATCTATAAAACCAGGAGTCGGCTGTTATCAATCAATTAATAAACTATACCTCAATCAAAGAACAATTGGGGAGGAGTGACAAGTTAGAAAGAACAACTTTTCATTGTAGATACTTATCGCTAAATTCTGATGTAAAATGCATTTACAAACCAATAACAGAAAACTAAAGCAGCCTGATCAACTGTCAATAATTCGTTATTTATGATAAACCCTACATTCACTTTCCTGTTTGCTACGAAACATAATTTATACAGTGAATACACGAAAAACACACCCCCATCGCCAATAACAAGTTAAAAAGTTTACCTTTAGAAATTTAACCTTCTCTTCTCCTCTTCAGGAAGAGAATAATTGAACAAATTTGTAAGATTAGAAGACTGGTGCTGTAGGAACTCTACTTCTGGATAAGTTGATTGCTTTGCATCAACGACTAACACTCAATTTGCACCAATATGAACAGCCATGTCAAGGCCGACATGTTTATTTTCACCCGATTCAGATATGGATGCTCTAACATGGTTGTTTTCACCTGCTTCAGATTTGGACTCTCCGACATGTTTGTTTTCACTCGATTCAGATGTGGACCCTCCAACATGTTTGTTTTCACCTGATTCAATTCTGGACTCTCCGACATGTTTGTTTTCACCTGATTCAAGTTTGGGCTGTCTGACATGTTTGTTTTCACCTGATTCAGATTTGGACTCTCCGACATGTTTGTTTTCACCTGATTCAGATATGGACTCTTCAACATGTTTCTTTTCACCCGATTCAGATATGGACTCTCCAACATGTTTGTTTCCACCCGACTCTCCTACATGTTTAGTTTCACCTGATTCAATTCTGGGATCTCCGACATGGTTGTTTTCGCTTGATTCAATTTTGGGCTCTCTGACATGTTTGTTTTCACCTGATTCAAGTTTGGGCTGTCTGACATA
>NC_081350.1:39884417-39895698 GCF_029784015.1 Lycium ferocissimum | reverse complement strand
AGTGCCCCACGACCAAATTGGGTCGTGACAAACTAATTGACCACTTTTTGGATAAAGAGTACTTTATGCTATTGCATAGCCAAGGTGCCATGTTACTCAATATTCACGCACAAATTTTGTGCGTGAATAAACCGTTAATTTTAACGGTTGGTCCTTTCACGCACTAAATTAGTGCGTGAAAACTAATGTTTTTTTTTTGTTTTTTTGTATTAGTTTGGTTCAACTTTTTTTTTTTTTGTACTTACAAAGTCGCGTGTCGATTCTATGTATAAGGCAGTTTGGTGCTCTAAACTTTCGCTATAGATAAAATTCGAATAAGGGCCAGACCACACCACATCATGTCTATTTTATGCAATTTTATTTTGCATTTCTGCACGCAACTATACTTTTATGACTATCCTTGACCTCCTAGTCACATCACAACAATTGTTACTGTTGCGCCATGATTCTCCTTCACATCAATTATTTAGATACACCAACAGATATCCACCGAGAAAGTAAAATTGTAATTAGGTAAATCCAGATCTTGATGACATAAATGTAACCAAAAAATGTGGCTTGATGGATTAGGTATGGAGAAGACAAACCAAAGTACTTGGGACCATTCTCTTAGCAAACCTACCATACTTTGGATCGGTGAGTTCACTGGTATTCGGTGGGACAACCGCTTTGGACTCTCGGGTGACCCAGACATTCGCCAGAACCCATGAGCTTGAGGTGATCCATTGCCGTTGGGCCATGCTTGGTGCTCTGGGCTGTGTCTTCCCTGAAATCCTATCCAAGAATGGTGTTACCTTCGGTGCGGCAGTTTGGTTCAAGGCTGGATCTCAAATTTTCTCGGAAGGTGGTCTTGACTACCTTGGTAACCCAAACCTCGTCCACGCCCAGAGCATCCTCGCTATACGTCCGGCCAAGTTGTCCTTGGGCTTTGTGGAAGGATAAAGAGTCGGTGGAGGCCCGCTGGGCGAAGGCCTTGACAAGATCTACCCGAGGTGCTTTTTTGACCCTCTTGGCTCCGCCGATGATCCCGAGGCATTTGCCGAGTCAAGGTGAAGGGAAATCAAGAATGGACGATTAGCTATGTTCTCAATGTCTGGATTCTTTGTTCAAGCTATTGTTACTGGAAAGGGACCAATTGAAAACCTTTTCGACCATGTCGCTGACCCTGTGGCCAACAATGCTTGGGCTTTTGCCACAAACTTTGTACCCGGAAAATGAATTTAGTAATCACTAGTATGTAAAAAAATTGTGGGGCTGCTCCATGTTTTTTATGTACAATGAACTTGCTGGTAATATATATGCAAAAGCCAACATTACATATTCTCCAATTCAGTCTCTCTATCTCGAAGATAATCATTAGAAGTTTCCTCTGAATTGGAGCTACTATAGTTTGATAGTATCATTCTATACTATGCATAACACTGACATTTATTATATAGACAAGCACTTAAGTTCTATGCACTCGCCGTACAAAGAGTATATGCAGAATCATGTCTCTTATAGGGTAATTACACGTAAATCTCCACGATAAACAGTAACTGGGAACCTGGTAAAAATGGTAACGAACCTGCTATAACAGGTTAAATTATACTAATATGACCGTGCCAAAAGTATCTTTATATTTGGTTGTATTTAAATAAGTATCTTTACAATGTGCGTGTATATAACTTAAATTCAAAATCATGCGTCTACTACAGATGAAGAGAAGTATCAACCTCAGAATTTTCATATTTATATTTAGGTTCTAAAGCCCGCCACGAAGGTTGAGTTTTTCTGACTTGGTAGCCTGTCTGTTTGCTGTTCAAACTGAGTTCAAGAAATAGCTGATCTTGATCAGATTCGAGTATTTCCGATTGAAGAATGAGTTCATGTGTGAATTCTGGCTTAACATGGGCATAATTCTTGGTTGGTGTCATCAGTTGAGGCTGTGAGAACAATTTTATTGTTCCGTTTTCTCTCTGTTCTTTTGCTCTTTCCAATTGCCTGAATCTTTCTTGTAGTAGTGCAATTGAAGGACCTGTACTATAAGTAGGATCACCATTCTGCCTTCCCATGAAGGAGGAGTAGGAGTTCACTTTAGGGGCAGAATCAGAGCAAGAAAATTAGTGCATGCCACGACGATCTAGATGAAAGGAAAGTTAATGAAGAAGAAGAGATCTTTTTTAACCTAAATCTACTATTTTGCTCAACTCTGAAATGTGAGAATAATAGTAGATTTTTCTGGTGTTGAGGGCTTAAAATGTGCATATATAGGAAGAAATGGCTAGTTTTTGACATTTTGTTTATTGAAATTTTAGCCATGATGTAGAAGGGAGCCGAACAGCCGACTTAGGAATAAAGTCCAAAAAAGAAATGTTACAATGCATATGATAAAGGTGGCGAGTCTGATGCAGAGAAAGCAGTATGGTTTTTTTTTTTTTTTTTTTTTTTTTTGGAGGAAAA
This sequence comes from Lycium ferocissimum, assembly GCF_029784015.1. Taxonomy (NCBI): domain Eukaryota; kingdom Viridiplantae; phylum Streptophyta; class Magnoliopsida; order Solanales; family Solanaceae; genus Lycium; species Lycium ferocissimum. The sequence continues at coordinate 39,893,256 of NC_081350.1, read as the reverse complement.
TGGCAAGGGGAAGTTTCCAAATGGAGTAAGTGTTGAAGCATTTGGAAGGCTGTGTTTGTAGGAATGAAGGGTTTGGTATGTTATGTCGGCTAATTGTCTTCTTCAGCTTTTTTTATGCTGACAGTGTAAACCTAACATAATCTGATTAAACGGTTATTTGAAAAGGAGGCACATGTAAATTAGCACGAGGTACACATTATAAAGTTCCTTATTTTTTCGAAAATACTATCGGCTGGATAATCAACTAAACACATAAAAGGTACACAAACTTATGCAGGCAGATAAGGTCCATCTCTATTTAGTTTAGTATGGCATGTAATGGTAGGTGTGATATTTAGAGAATCCCTAGTTTTCGAGAAACATGCCCGACTGGAGCAGAGTAAATAAAATTCATAAAGCTAACTCCAATTAGTTAGGTCCTGAGCGACAATGTTTATTGTTGTTATAATACTGTTAGCAGCTCACAACTCATGAATTAATAGAGAATAATTATATATATTTATGTAACTATATAGTGTTATGATTATAGAGAATGAAAGACATTCAATAATAAATAAGCCAACATACATGAGTTTAATACTCCCTCCGGATCAAAAAAAGAGTTCACTTAGTCATTTGCACACCTCTTATGAAAATACTAACTCCTAGACAAAAATAGGTAATTTGCCTAAATTACCCCTAATTAAATAGGCATTGGGATTTGATCATATAACACTTAATAGAGGCAAATATGAAAAAATAAGGTTAATTCTTTCTTGATTTGTTAAGTGGACTCTTTTTTTTTATCCAAGAAAAAAAAGCTAAGTGAACTCTTTTTTTTTATCCAGAGGGAGTACTATATTTTATGGCATCTCAATCATGACTTTTGAGGAACCACCAACATATGCTAAAACTACTACTTTTACAAGCTACTATGATTTTCCAGTAAGTGTGCTTTAAATGTTTAAGGTTAATATCAAACGTAGAATGATATATTAAGAAGATCACAGTCTTTAAACATACACAGCAAATCAACACCTTCTTTTTTATGTTACAAAGAACTATTTCGGAGGAAAAGCAACAAAGTACTAAGAATACAACAACAACATACCCAGTGTAATCTCACAAGTGGGTTTGGAGAGGGTAGAGTCTATGCAAACCTTACCCCTACCTTGGGAGGTAGAGAGGTTGTTTCCGGTAAACCCTCGACTCAAGAGAAAACATATTAAAATAGGTCAAAATGAAAAACAAAATGAAATATCATTAAACATATATGACTTCAACTTTCAATAAAGGTTTGTGATGAGTTTGATGTTCTAGGTACAGAGTCGCCATTGTTAGGGGGCGCTTGTTCCCGGCGGGAATTCGAATTTAGTCGGGCGCCGATACTTGTACGGGACACTTGATGGGAAACGGAAAAAGAAGTTTGATAATCTAACTTTGCTAAAGATCTGCACGTGGGGTCTCGATCCAATTAAGACACCCCACATGAACAAATGTCTTAAACAAATAAGGCATCCCCTCAAACCTTAGTGTCCTAAAGATACCATTTTTAGGATCATATGAAACAAGATTTCCGCCTTTGTACTCAAGCAAAAGCTCTCCATTTTTCATCAAGCATAGAACTTTCACCAATGGTTGCACATGTTGTGTTACATAATTGGGACTTGGTGTATAAGCCTCAACTCTAAACTCCTTCATCCAAGATTCTTTCACATTGTATTCTCTCATTACCCAAATTTCAAATCCTCCCCCTTTATAGTGAGGTAAAGCTAGAGCAACAACAAGACAATCTCCTAGAACTGCTAGATGATGTTGAACAATTCTTGGCTTTACATTAAAATCAACTTTTGGTACTTCACCAAATATGTCGTCGGCTAAATCAAATGAAACGATAAGCCTATCATGACGTCCATTGTACTTACCAAATCGAGTCAACCAATGCATTTTCCCGTTTAACATAATTCCTTGAGAACTCGGATCAAAACGATAAACAACTTCTCCAACACTCCTCCATCTGTTGCTAGTATCAAGACTAAGTACTTGAACATCTGATTTTCCAAAGAAAGGAACTCTGAATCTAATATAACGCCCGGGGTCATTATAATATATTTTGGCATAATTTATAATCTTGATCACCTTGTACTCTTTGGTAACAGGATCAAAACCAAATCCAAAAACCAATTTTTGCACCTCGAATTCAATTGATCTAGGAAGCTGTTTGTAGTCCCTTGTAAAAGGATTGTACACATAAAGTGCATCATTAAACAGAGAATCATATATGCACAATAGTCCATTACACGAACCAACCACTTTAAATTCAGGCACGGGGTTTGGGAAAGGGGTCCTGATTTTCCTCACTACTTCTCTACCATGATTGGAAAATTCAAGAAAGCAGAGCTGATTCCTTAAAGGGTAATCCACGTGAATAATAATGCAAGGATCGGTCTCTAGTGCACGAGACAGGTGCTGATTCACAAGCTCTTTGTCATGTAAGAAGTTGTAAAATAATTTACAAGAAAACTTGAATTGGACTAAAGATGTTATGGGAAGCCGGGAAGATATGTCAAGGACAATTTCTTGAGGTAGGGAATAAAATCCATGTATGGTGGGAGTTTGATCAGATTGAAATTTGTGTTTCTTGATTTGTCTATCCATGAAACAGAGAAAAATAGGCAAACAAAGATATGTAGAAAGACTTAGAAATGGAGAAAATTAAAATGTCTGAGAAAATAACTAGGAGGTGGTGAAATTTATGGACTCTTGTGCTCCTCCTTGTTTTGGAAACAAAGTAGAATAGCATATTCTTTTGGACAGTTTGACGTACTTTGGGCTGATCCAGAATTTGAAGTTTACCAATTTTTACAGCGATCTCAAGTTATAATATAACTAGGTTCACAATCAGATATTTAGATATATTTAATGGATTTCTTAATATAAATACAAGAGCGGAAAAGCAAGCTACTAAATTCACTTGAACTCATAAACTTAAAGCTAGATTAGTCCCTGCAAATTCACACTAATAATGTGCTTACGTCAATTCAATAAATATATATGAGATATTCTCAATCCTTTTCATATGTCCTATTAAGGCGTTGCCGCATTCATTAATAAATCATTTAACAACATTAATCATATGCCACCCTTCATTGTACGTGGCTATGCCATTGGTTTTGGGAGTGTGTGTCGCGTATATTTTAACAATCGAAAAGGTCTTTTAGCCACACTATTTTGGCCACAATGTCCCAAATGGGGTAAATTCATATGACTATTTAGGTCAAATTTAATAATTTATGCTTACTTAATGTCATTTCTATCTTTTCTTCTCAAAGTTTATCTTAATTTAAAATTGTACAATAGAGGTTATGGTGGTTAAGTGTGGCCAAATTTGGGTCAAATTGGTGTGACAATTTAGCAACTCTCATATTTTAATACAATAAGGTCTTTTTGCCACACTATTTTGGCCACAATGACCCAAACGGGGAAAATTCATATGACTATTTAGGTCAAATTTAATAATTTATGCTTACTTAATGTCATTTCTATCTTTTTCTTCTCAAAGTTTATCTTAATTTAAAATTGTACAATAGAGGTTATGGTGGTTTTTACATAAGTGTGGCCAAATTTGGGTCAAATTGGTGTGGCAATTTAGCAACTCTCATTTTAATATGGGTTTATTGTAGATTAATATCCTATTTGGTCAAGTTTTTCCAAGTTCAAAAGTGCTTCTTTCTAAACCATAGATGCTATTTTTGAAAGTTGAGGTGTTTGATCACGTAAAAGGAGGAAAAAAAGTGTTTTTGAGTAGAAGCGAAAGTTGTTTTTGAGAAGCTGGAAAAAAAAAAAAGCTTCTTCGCAAAATACTTTTTAAAATAGAACTTTTAATAAAATACACTTAAAAACACTTTTTCAGAGTTTGGCCAAACATTGCTGCTCAAAACTGTTTTTCAAATTGATTAGTTTAACACAAACTGAGTAATATTTTTAAAGCACTTTTCAAAATAAGTTGATTTTAAATGGTTGGCCAAACAGGCTATAAGGATACTATAAACACTGCAATTTAAGTATGAAATTAGGAAAGAGGGTATAATTTAGGGTTGTTTTAATATATTTTCCTTGTAGAAAACCTTATAGAAATGAGAAAAGATTTAAGCAAATTAAAGTAGATAAACTAGTATGAGTACAGGGTGGATGAAATGGAGGCTCGCTTCCAGAGTGTTGTGTGACAAGAAAGTGCCACCAAAACTTAAAGACAAGTTCTACAAAGTGGTGGTTAGACCGACTTTATTGTACGGGGCGAGGTTACGCCATCAAGTACTCTCACGTTCAAAAGATGAAAGTCGCGGAAATGCAAATGCTGCGATGGATGTGTGGGCACACTAGGAGGGATACAATTAGGAATGAAGATATCCAGGACAAGGTGGGAGTGGCATCAGTGGAGGACAAGATGCGGGAAACGAGGCTGAGATGGTTTGGGCATGTGAAGAGGAGAGACACAAATGCCCCAGTGCGGAGGTGTGAGAGGTTGGCTATTGACGGTTTCAGGAGATTTAGAGGTAGGCCGAAGAAGTTTTGGGGAGAGATGATTAGACAGGACATGGTGCAATTTCAGCTTACTGAGGACATGATCTTAGATAGGAGGTTGTGGAGGACTCCGATTAGGATAGAAGGCTAGGAGGTGTCTTGCTTATTCTTTCGTCCCAGTAGTTGTAGTTTTGCTCATTCGTTTGTTGCCATTTGATTTCTACTTATATTTGTTGGGTCTTGTACTTCGATTATCTTATTTATCTATGGTAGCTACTGCTCCTTTCTTTCCAGACTATTTTATCATGACTTTCTCGCTTTTGTTATTCCTCGTTTTTGTATTGTTTTGATATGCTTGTCCCTATCTGACCTTTTTGTCTTGTTCTCTCTTGAGCCGAGGGTCTTTCGGAAACAGGCTCCCTACCTTTCAAGGTGAGGGTAAGGTCTGCATATACTCTACCCTCCCCAGACCCTACATTGTGGGATTCTACTGGGTATGTTGTTGTTGTTGTAAAGTAGATAAACTAGTATATTACGCTGTTCTAGAATAAACAATAAAATTAGTCACTTTGATGGTGACAAGAATTTGGCACGAACCATGGAGTCTTGGATTATCGTAACACGGCATCAGAAATTTTATTTCTCTTTATAATCAATAGCAAGTTCGACGAAAGAGCTAACTAATAAGTAATAACATTGTGATTTAAATTGTGATATCTTGTAACTTGATTTATTGTATATTTAAGGGTGATTTGTACGAATAGAATATTTTAGTGCCACTGTTTAAATTTTGATCTCGTTAAGAAAAACGATGCACCAATAATCGTTTCCCAAAATTTGGAGCAAAATCTGTCAGGTCAGTAAGATTTTTTATTTCAAAATTTACCTTAACAACAAGTTATGATGATCGTCGGAATTGTCCACGAATCTTGACGGATGGCTAGGACATTTTCAGCCATAAAATATGCTTTAACAAGAAGTTATGGTGTTCATCGGGATTTTTGGCCAAATCTTGATGTATCGTCAATTTTCAATCGTTAGATTCAATCTAAACCTTCAAAAAGTAATAGATCAATTTTTTCTTCTTCAACACATATTTTTCAAGCTAAAAAGATCCAAACAGTGGTGTTCAATTTTTTTCAATCAAATCAATCCAAATGATTAAGTATATTCAACATTATAATTAACTCAATGGAACAATACCTACACAATTACAACTACAAATTAGCAATGAGAAGGAGGAAGGAGGATAGAAAGATAGGAAGAACAAAATTTCCTGACGAGAATCTAAATTTGTCAAATCAAGATTCTTAGAGAGGACACCCAACATAAATTGGTGTTTATTTAATCCTTATCATTGATTGACATGAAGTTTGCTCACCCTCAATCATATTAGTGGCTTGGATAATTTAAAGATATTGTTTCCATAGATAATTTAAAGATTACTTCACCACATATGGAAATTTTGTAGAAATAAATCTTGTTTCATATCTGGAAGAGAGGGAATATATTGACGGTAAATAATTTAATTATGATGAATCATATCCGAGTATTTCTGAGATAGACTGACTTAAATGAATAATAGTACTCCATTCGGTTCAAAAAAAGTGTCCGCTTGGCCGTTTGCATGCCCTTAAGAATATATTTTGAATATTCTTAATGAAAATTTTGATTCTGCTACTAAGTTAGACAACTACGTTCTATATTCTGATCTTTCTTGTTAATAGATACTCCCATTAGTTCAAAATAAGTGAATTTCTATCACTTTAAAAAAAAAAAAAATTAAGTGAACTTCGTAAAGTCAAAAGGTTATTAATTAATTTTTTCTAAAGTTTCCTTTATATATCTTTGATGGAGTTTTCAACTACTACATCCGTTCACTTTTACTTGTTCACCATTCCTAAAATAGATTTTCATTTTTACTTGTCATTTTTCACATATCAAGATAAGACAAAAAAAAAAATTATGTTTTACCCTTAACATTAATTATTCATTCCAAATCATTTTCCAAAACCAATACCATTATACACCAATTAATATGGGCATCATGATAAAATACACATTTTATTTACTATTTTTTAAACAACGTGAAAAGTCAAAAGTGAATAAGTAAAAGTGAATAGAGGGAGTATTTTTTAATTCAACTATTTTTTAAATTCCAACACTGACTACTTCTACTTCTAAGAAAAGTTTGGGGAAAACCAAAAGGTAACACTATCAAATAACCCCTTTACTAGTGTAATTAATTAATTTCTTAAGGGATTGTGTCACACTCCAAATTAAAATTCACTTAATTTGGACGGGAGGGAGTATTCATTAATTTTCTGGGAAGGTTCCTTTGATATATCCGAACTGAATCAAAGTTTAAATGTAAACAAAGAGACATGATAGTAATTGATATGATTAGTTATAACAGACTTTGTTTGGATTGATTGTCAGATCCACTGTAAATTGCCCAGGCAATGTCTTGATTCAAGATATCGCTTTTATCCATCCAGTCACAATAACTTACTCCAGATCTGTCTCGAATTATTTGTCGTGACTACTAAAAATAATTGTCTCAAATTATTTGTCATTTTAGAAGTTCAAAGCACGATTAGTTAATTTTTTCCCATTTTACTCTTAGTAAAACTTTGTCATTAATGGAGATGATTAATTAATAGAGTGAATTTGATTAAGAGAGATTATACCTTAGACATTTATAAGGGTAAAATTAGTCAAATACCCTCCTATTTAATATTTCTTAAGGGGCGCATAAAACAAAAAAACGACATATAATTTGAGATGGAAGGAGTACTTTATTTTTTATTCTTACTACTTGGAAAGAAAACAACGAGAAGATTGCTAGTTGGAACTTACAAAGGGGAGATTCCAAGTTAACAAGCGTTTTTGACGTTTCAGATTCTTAATTAGAATTTACAATAATATAAAAGATCAATTGTATAGAAAATTTGCATGTTATATGAAATTCTATTATAGAATATGGTTGTTATAGATAGGTCTTACTAAAATTATATTTCAGTCTAACAAAAAGCATTCATCATTAAAATTATTCAGAATAAATATGATTTTATTATACATATATATTAATTTTTTGCATAAATATACATAGTTCATACTTTTTGTTTTTGCATAAATATGCACAGTTCAAACAAAGAACAATATCTTGATTCAAGATATCGCTTTAATCCAAGGGCGGATTTAGGTGGGCTTAGGGTGTTCACCTGAACAAACCTAAAAAAAAAAGCTGCATTGTATATATAAGGTAGATTTTTTGTATTTATGTGTGTGTGTGTATATATATATGTGGTGTAGGGTGTTCAAAATTCACTCGAGCGTCGAAGGACCGATTCCCAGAGACAATATTATTTTTTATATTTAGCTTTTGTTATTTTTTTGGGACACCCTGAGTGAAAATCTTGGATCTACCACTGCTTTAATCCATCCGATCACAATAACTTACTCCAGGTATAACTCACATAGTTACAATAACTTACTCACAATAACTCACATAAAAAAGAAGCTAAGGATGAGGAATATATATCTTACTTTGCTTTCGTGGTCTTTGTTTTGTGAGGCTGAATGTTGGAGTAGCCATCAAAAAGTGCTAAGTTATTATACTCAGATTGTATGAATATTTGAGTTTTGAGGTACTATGAAGATATCTGCATAGTTAGGAGATTATATAGGTACCTTGAATTGAAGCCTGATTGTATTAATCGAATATCGGTCAGTGACAATTAGTGAAAGTAGGGTTGTGCATGTTAACGGTTAAACCAATAACCCGAACCGATTATTAGATTATTGGATTAATGGTTCGGTTAATGGGTTATTGGTTCCGGGTATCGTGTAGTGTTCTCTAGTTATTGGACTATCGGTTCGGTCTCGGTTCACCACTTTTTTGTTAACGGGTGAACCGATAACCCGATAACCATTTATTTAATTACAATTATACCCTTCCATATATAACCTTCCATATATAATTTTAGGAGTTCATCGTCCAAATCCCGTTCCATATAACCCTTCCATATATAATTACTATGCCTATTATAGCTAGATATGCTTTCCGATTTAACTTTGTGGATGATTTCGTTACCCAAAGAGGAACTTGGTATATTGTATAATCACCATCGCTTGTAAGCGTGGGAAACGTAGGTAGCGAGTACTTGCACAATGAGTCTAAGGACTAAGATGCTCAATAGTCCGATAAAATTCTAGTCAAGAACACTCGTATAAGAAATGGAAGTAATCTTTTTGGAGGCTCCGTGATCAAATCGATCCCATTTCCTTGCCCCCAAGTTAACCGCACTAGTAGGCTAAAGTCCTTTGTATGTGA
>NC_081350.1:39876275-39884317 GCF_029784015.1 Lycium ferocissimum | reverse complement strand
TTTTTTGGGTTGTTCCTTTGAGTTTTTGGGCTCGGGTTCAGTGGGGTTCTAGGGTTGAAGTTTCTATATGCATTGGCTGTATCTGGATCGTTGTGTGGGTGTTATCAGATGCAGTTTCCATATTCTCCTACTGGTTGGTTTTTCTAAAGATCAAGACCCTATTGGCTTGCATTGTATTTAGCACTATTTCGTCATCCTTCTCCTAGAGGTGTACCTAATGTTATTGTTCATAGCTTGCTGTGTGACTGATACTTTGGACCTTGTCTTCCTTTGTACTGTCTTGTGATTGGGATTAACGCGCTCTTATGTTTCTTCTTGTTTTCGTCTGTAATGAATTTTATAGTCATGGTGGAAGGTGGTGTTGAGGGAGCTACCCCGCCAGGTGTCAAATGGCTAATGGCCGAGATCGGATGTCAAAATTGGCCCTAGCCTAATTGTTCCTGCTGAGCTAAGATTGATCAAAAAATTTATTTGGGGCTAAAATGGCCAAAATGGGACTTGATTTTTTTGAAGCGTCTATTTCTACGAAAACATTTTGAGGGAAATTTTTTTATGAAAATATTTAAAAAAATATTTCTCATCGAAAGTATTTTCGTATCAAACACACCCTATGAGATAATATATAAACAAAGGTGAATGCATATAAAAAAATAAAGTAAATCTTAAAGATAAATTCAAATTAAAATAAATCTTAAAAATGCGTTTAGTATTGGGATACTAGCATTGAGCTACGTTTTGATCACTTCTAAGCCATTTGCACGATTGTCCTTCAGCGCGTGGTCTTTAATTTTTTGTACCTCAAGTCGTTTATTTCCTAATTTTCGTCCTTCGCCTAATATTTTCGTGTCTCCGGGTTCGAATCGATTTAGTAAAAAAAAAAATGTTTATAATAGAAAGAAAATCAGTTTTATTCAAGTAGTATTTGCCATAGCGTAAACTTTACCAAAAATTAGGGCCTTCAGCAAACCTTTTTGTTTCAACTTTTTTCAAAGTAAGTTTGGCGATGGTAATTTCGCTGAATAGACCAATTTTGATACAAAACTCTATCTTGCGATTTTTTAAAAATTTTGATGAATGTTCTAATCGAAACTCCTGGTTTTAGGCAAAGGCCAAAAAATTAAAGATTTCAAATTAGGACAAAATTAAAGACCAAGAAGTTTTCTTAAGGGCATTACGCAAAAAAAAAAAAAAAAAAGTTTTAATATGAAGCAAGATACACTTAAAAATCATAATGCGAAATTATCTCCAAGTTTAATCCATAAAATTCTGAAGTTTTGGGACCATCAACTTCTGTGCTATATTTTAACACCCCCAATTAAGATTTGCGTGTTCACTCCGAACACCCGCAAAAAATTACAAACATATCCGTGTTTATGTATATATTAACTTAATACCCTAACAAATAAAACGTTAACTGTTTCAAGCGTTCATGATATTCAAATCGTGTCTAACGTTCTAGATTTGATTCCCATCGACCACATTATTTTTTAAATTTAGCTTTTATTATTTTTTTAAACTCCTAAACGAAAAATCGAATCAACCACCGCCCTCGAATTACACGACCCATGAAAGGTTAGGGGTTTTGTGTAAAAACTCCACTGCTATGAGCCTATGACTAATGGCCAGTGTATTTGTGTGTGTATGTGAATGTATGCTGCCAGGTGAGCAATTGTGTGGTCCGCCGTAGCTATACTTTTACCTAGACGGCTATTTTGATATGGAGTTTATACTGAGGGGGAAAAGAAAAAAAAAAAAAACTTGGTAGCTTTCGGTTTTGGATACTAGTTAACTTCTACTTCACTTTATCAAGTTAAAAATAAACTTTTTTCTGTTTTGCTTTTTTGAAATTTGTGGTCTAAATTAAATTATCTATCTATATATTAGTAAAAATAGGATAGTTTTAGGACAAAAGTAGTTACATTAGCTATTAATTAGTTAATTTAGTTAGTATTTTTTAATTGAAAAATAATTAAATAAATATTTATATTTTTTAAAGAAACTGGTCTTGATTAAAATGGGAAAAAAAAAAACTGACAGTTGGTTTTTAAGTAGTGGTCTTGAAGGCCACGTTTGTGCATTTCCTTCAAACTTTGAAAAAATTAAACTAACCGAATGTTTTATTTTTATATTTATTTTTTAAGCAGTATATATATATATATATATATATATATATATATATATATATTATTATTATTATTATTATTAAAAGCTAATTTTAGGACAAAAAGTAGTTACATTAGCTATTAATTATTTTAAAATTGAAAAATCTTAAAGAAATCCAAAAATGGGAAAAAAAAAAATCGATATTTATTTCTTGAAGGCAACGTTTGTGCATTTCTATATATATATATATATATATATATATATATATATATATATATATATATATATATATATATATCCAAATGAATAATTCGCAATTAACAAACATTTAAAAATGAATAGCTATCAGATCTTTTTTTGGAAATTATCAGATTTTTTATATTTTAATCTACTAAAAAAATTGGAAAAAAAAAACACCAAAAATATAGCCAAGTAACTTCCACGTTTTCCTCCTCACTTTTAGCATTAATATTTATACATTTATTATGAATTATTAAAAATTAAACAGAAAAACTATTTCTCCTAAAACTTAAGTGCACGTCCTTGCCTCCATTGCCCCACTACCTCACAAACAAACAAACACATGCACGATTTTAACTTTTAAATTTTTTAAAATAAATTCTATATCTAGGTAGTGATAAACCTTCTAATCATCTATTTGATTAGTTATAGGTGCAATTTGTTTCAAAGATAAAGATTAAAGTTTGAACATAAATAAGTCCTATCGTATTTTGAGGGATGACATCTTAGAAATAAGTATCCTACATTTTTTATAGTTCTAAGTTGCAACTATCAAAAGATAAAGTGTCTTTTGAGATAAAGATTATTAAAATTAGTTTACACCCTTTACAGATAAAGATAAAGTTTGCTAAAATTTAGTTACTTTGAAACATTTTTTATAGTTCTAAACTGAAACTATAAAAGGATAAATTTTATTTTTAAAGACAAAACTTATTAAAGTTAGTTTTTTGATAAAGAAAAAGTTTGCTGAAAATTAGGTAGTTGAATTAGTGTTAAATTTTGAATTAAAATTGGAAGTTATAGATTCTTCGAAAATTTGAATGGAAAACTAACCCTATATACTACATATATAAAGCCGAAAAGAAATAGGTCACTCTCTCATTCCCCATTTTCCCCCTACGTCTCACACACCAAGCACACAGCGCTCATTCCCCCCCATGATCTGCACAATTTAAAAATTAAATATATTACTTACAGTTTTAGAGATGGCTACATATAGATATTACTTGGGTTGAAGTACATGTTTCAAGTAACATATAGAAATCACATTATCCATTCCCTACTAATCTTCTCTAATATTTTCTCTTTGATTTTTGTATTCTCAATAACGGTGACAGGGAATGCCTTGATGTAGTTTAACTAATCTTTGTTTTGCAGTTTTTACGCAAGAAATTGGCTTGGCGAAAGGTTCATTAGATTGTGCATTATGCTGTTGAAATTGAGACTGAAGTGGTATGTAATGTCTTTTCATGTGCATTAATTTGCAATTTGGTATGAATGCATTACTAATAGGTCACTAAATAAAGTTTGTCGGTGATGATCGCCTCCTGATACGAAATCATGTTTCACTATATGTTTGAGATGGATGTAATTTATCATTTTCCTTGAACTAACAACTTTAGTAATCCTTTCTTCAGGTTGTATTTACATACGATGAGTAGTATCATGTTGAAAACCTTTTTGACTGGGTGAAATTTATTTTCACTTCAGTAAGTGTTAATGGATACAAATTTAGTTCCAATTCTATTTTGTAACAATTAGGCATTTTATTTTTAACAAATAGTCAAATCATATTGTTGTTGCTTTGGTATTCTCTTATTTTTTTTCAAAAGTTCAATTTAGTTGGTGACCCTGGAAAATAGTTAGTGAAAAGTCATTGTCAATTTGTAAGCAATATATAATTTCATTGGATTCGTAGTTGTGACCCAACTATAATTTAAGTTATGATATAATAATTTCACCAATCATCTTCCTCAGAGTCAATGTTGCTTGAGAATTCTCCTTCATGTAATACCGAAGTGCACACAATACTTATAGGTATAATGTTCTCTATTTATCTCATGGTCCTTTAGTCCCACAATAATATATTTAATTGCAAGAATTGTTTTTAAGGGGAACTAGAAACCTTGAACATCTAATAAAGCCTTATAGTGATCAATTTTCCAAACGTTTTATAGTATGATCCGATTGACAAATGCAACTTGATTCGCTATCAATACGTTAAAAAAACCTGCATCCTCATTTCATGTTATGGTGCTTTTCATGGAACTTGTGATTAATCACAACCCATGACCTAACCTACCTGATCTGTACACAATATTGACAAATGTATATCTTTCATAACCAATGTTATTTGTATATATTATTGGTGTTCTTAATGGTTGTACTTACAATTGTATGTTGTTGCACACTTTACTCCTGATTATCTCTAACCTTTATCAAATTAACACCCCCTAATACTCTTAATCATCCACCACTCCTTACAAAAATACTTTAAGCATAATCATTACTTAGAAAGAATGTCAAGACATGTTCTGGTGTATGCGGTAAGTTTTGGATGTTTGTTTTGAAAGGTGAATCGTCTTTTTTGTTTTAATTTTGACTTATCAACATTTTTTGATTTTGCATTTTACTTTTTTCTATTTTTTCTTTTGTCGCCTTTAGATGATATATGTTGCACTTACATCGTTGCATTGCTTTAAGGATTTGAAGAATATCAGCAATTATCACAATGATATTTCTTTATCATCATTATTTTTTAAATAAAATTGATTAACCTCATATCCAAAAATTCAAACAAATTTTTGTATATGGAAACAAAAGGAAATAAACAGTAAATCGAGTTACCTCTTCTATGAATAAATTGAACCCTTCGATCTATTATTGTGCGGTAGCTTTATTATCAATCAATTTTTATGTACGATAAGTTTTTTAACTTACATCTTTGTCTTAACTTGACATAGTTATTTGAAAACCAGTTGTCAAGGATGTCAAGTACTCTTCTTATTAAATAGCAAGGGATAAATCATATAACTTAGACCATTTTCTAGATTATTTTGTAAATAAACGAATACAAACGTTCTATCTAGGAAAACATTTTTTTTTTGGCAAAACACGTTTTTACTGTGCTTTAATGGGCACACTAACATATAAGTAAACATTTCTTATAATAAGATAAATCGTTAAAGGATAAAAGCACTTCTCTGTTTATACTCTGGATGAACTTTAAATCACAATTAAAAATATAGAATGACATTATTTAAACTGGTAAAAGACTAAGTGGCAAAAGAACTAATTACAATATCATAATAGGAAAAAATATATATATAGGGGAGAATAGCGATATTGTGAGGTAGTTTATACTTTATACATTCGATTAATATAAAAAATTTAAAAATACTCAAAAATATTTTTGACAAACATTTGAACAGCGAAAGAATTTTGAATAGTGGCAAAAAAGGTTTTAAAATGAATAAATTTTAAAAATACAGAATATCTAGATTTACTTATATTATATTAAAAGTGGGGTAATGGGTAAGGAAATTAAGTCAAGTGGCGAGCTAAGTAAAAGTCACATTCAATGTGACGACGAAGTAATGAATAAAATAAAAAGGCGAAACAAAAACAATTAGAAAAAAAAAAAGAATAAAAAATATAGGTGGAAAATATAGAAGAATAAGACTCATTTGAATTTGGGGTGAGCATTTTTTCCAAATTAAGATGAAATAAGGATTGGGCTTGATTTCAGTTGTACTAGACGAACAACTGAAATAATAGAATGAGTTCCCTCTTCCCTTGCTTTCTTTTCTAATTTGCATATCTTCTTTTACCTTTCTTTCGATCTTCAACAGGGAAGATTAGGTTTGCGTTGGGTTTGGATCGTTTAATTAGCACTTGCATTTCTTTCTTTTATAATCTGTTTTGGTATTTTTGTTTTAATTAAATCTAATATGAAAGAAAATAATGCTTGACTATCAATTATTTTCAACACAATATTAACTTATCGAATAATTTACCGCCGGGCGTATTTCATGGACAATACTATATAGGTTATGTAATAATTACAATGTAATAATTACAATAAATCAATTTAATATTATTTTGTTAAAAACATAGATAGAGAACCCTTGAAAGGTAGTATAAAATTCAAAACCTTAGCGTCATGAGATAAATAAATTCAAAACTTAACCGAATTTTATTCTATTCATAAGTCTATTAGAGATATTAGAATTCAAGTTCAGCATCATTCATGCTTTTTTTTCTTCTTCAAACGACTGCGTATCGCTGTTAAGGCGATACTAAGAAATATTTATATAAATTGAGAGACAGAGGATTATCACTATTTTGAATTTTGCTATTAAATTTATCCTATATTTGATTTGATGTATTAGCTTAAACAATATTATTTTTATACCAAAATATTTTGGTAATAAACTGTGAACTACTATCATTAACAAGTAATACCAAAATATTTTTTGGTAATAAACTGTGAACTACTATCATTAACAAGTAAGACATTACACCTATGAAGCACCGAGTGATTCTAACAACCTTTTAGGAAGGGTGCTAGAATAGTGCTCCCAATTAATTTTTAACTGTAGTTGAAGTTTTTTTGCAAGTTTATTTCCTTTGGTACAACTTCAGACAACCGCGTCTGAAGCTTGGCAACTTCAATCCGCGACCGCTACCAAGGGTCAAACATCGACGTTTTGATAAAGTTTGGTATGACTTGTCAAGATAAAGTTCGATATTTTTTTACCGTAAGGTGTAAAAATCGCTAAAAATTTTACCATGTGTGTTTGAATTATTTTCTTCAATTTCAAAAAAATTTGAGACATAAATTTCATATATCATAAACAACAATCCCCAACCATCATCATATATCATAAACAACAATCCCCAACCATCAATATGTCAAATAAATACTCTCCCGTCACAATTTATGTGATATAATTTGATCGAAGTTACGGGTAAGCTAAGAAAAGAAAATAAGAAAGACAAGTTTCATAAGTCTTACTTTTAAAATTGCACAAGTCTAATAAATTATATCACATAAATTGTGACGTAAGAGAAAGAATTAATAATAAGAATAAAATATTTATAAGATGAGAAATTAAATTATCTTGATTTTTTAAATTAAAATAAAAAAATAAACAGATATATCTATTTTTAATATACTAACAAGTGAAAATGGGTGAGAGGCATGCAATTTAATATATACACGTGATTTGGGCCCCCCAAAATTACGGGCCGCGGTTTCATGCTTTAGCCGCCTTGTTCCAGTAATTCAATCGCGGATTTTTTCACCTAGCATTTTTTTTTTCTTCATACTGAACCAAGCATTGACCACGATGGTGCTCCGGTCAACCGCGGTAAGGCTTCAGAGTTTAGTGTTAGCAGAAGAAACTGCACTGTTGAATCGATCGGCTAGCGGAGATTTGAATGAGATACTACGACAGCTAAACAGGATCCAAGTATTGTTGAAAGGGAGTACACAACACAAACACAGAGAGAGGCAAATTGAAGAGCTCAATTATCAAATCGAGGATGTCATCGGATCGTTTCGTGTATTGGCAAGATCATCAAAGACATGGGGACTTAATGGCATCAAAATGATTTGGTTGCGAAAGTTCCGCCTTAGTTTCACTCTCCGGAAGATAAGGTCGGAAATCACGAGCATCATCGAACAAATCGAATGTAGCAACTTAATTGGTCCTGTAGAAGCAAGCTTCCCTGATCTGCAGCAAATCAACAAGAACTTATTTACAAAAACCTTAAGCAAGTGCTTTGATTTCATCCGATGAGAGTTGTCGTCGTCTCCTCCTCCCCCTGTCTCGCATTAGGGGCCCGCATCACAAAAGGGGGGAGTTGTTGGCTCGGGGGAAAGTACTCTTCAAAGTTGTATACGAAAACCCGGG